>NW_015387190.1:373745-379570 GCF_001527695.2 Protobothrops mucrosquamatus | reverse complement strand
GGGCGCGGCGGAAGGAAGGGAGATCAGGGATCACCCTGATCTCTGGGGGCAGTTCGTTCCAGAGGGTGGGAGCTCCCACAGAGAAGGCCCTCCCCCTTGGGGTCGCCAGCCGGCACTGTCTGGCTGACGGCACCCTGAGGAGACCCACTCTGTGAGAGCGTACAGGTCGGTGGGGGGTAGTCTGTGGCAGGAGGCGGTCCCTCTGGCTTTGATGTCTGCTGAATCAATGCCTCCTCAATGCTCTCCCGATTCCCTTCTCTCCTCTTTCTTTTCCAAGCTCCTGCGATGCCTCCCCAGAATATCCACATCAGTGCCGTGTCTGCAAGCCAGCTGGAGATCACCTGGGACCCCCCTCCCGTCGACAGCCAGAACGGAATCATTCAAGGCTACAAGGCAAGTCAGGGTCAAAATGCCCTCCAGAGATTAGCCCAGGTGCATTCTGGGACACTTTGAGCGAGACCAAAAGGCAGATTGCCCAAGCCCACCTTGTTTCCACAAACATGGGAACTGTTTGATTATTTAACTATGTCGTTTTTCTTCTTCCTTGTGGACCTGCTTTCTCAGGGTCCACCAATCTCAGTAAGTTAGAAAGGCAACCAATTGCAAACCTACAACAAGCAGCTAAAGAATCAGCGTAGATACAACAATGTCAGCTTGAGAACAGCTTTTTCCAACCCGGAGGATGCTGTTCCCAAACTGCAGAGGCTCTGTTGGCTGAGGATGATGGGAGTTGAAGCCTAACACAGTTGGACTCCCTCTTCTCTTAACTTGAAGACTTTCTCGCTCAGGTGGATCCCATAAAAGAAAGTCTCAATGGATTCTAAACCCTAAAAACATTAGTCTTGATGCTTTCATTAAGGGGCTGTCCTCAGGAGAGTTACTACTGCACCTCTTCTAGGTGGGAAATCTGAATGGAGGGCCTGATGGGATCCAAGTGGCCCTGGACAGTTCTAGCCTCAGATCATAGAGCAGGGATCTCCAAACCCGGCAACTTTTAAGACTTGTGGACTTCAACTGGCTGGAGAATTCTGGGAATTGAAGTCCACAAAGTCTTAAAAGTTGCCAGGTTTGGTGACCCTTATCATCGAGAATTCTTCCCAAAAAACCATCTAGAAGCCCTTTGTCACCAATTAAGAATATTTTCTGGGCAGAAAATCCTTGGCAGTCCCACATCTATGATCATTCATTTCCAGGGACCTTTCAGAATTGCCAAGTGTCAAATATGCAAATGCAATCCAATCTGCATATTGCCAGAGTAATTACTCAAAACCAATTCCTCCTCCTCCTCCTCCTCCTCCTCCTCCTCCTCCTCCTCCTCCTCAGGAAGAGTGATGTTAGAAGTCTAGGCCAAGTTGGAGAAAAACACACCAGGTAACTGTCACTAGCTAGAAGTCTGGTGGCATCCCAGATCCAAAATCTCCTCCAAGAATCAATTTAAACAACAATTGGCTTCTAAAACTGTGAGATGCTAGTCTCCTGATCAGTCTTGGAGCTTGGCCAAGTACAGCTTCCACCTGTGCCAGTCCCAGAAGCTGGCATTACTCTTGGGCAGAAATAGCTACCGGCTATAACAATCTGTGTACCTTCTCTTCTGTTTGGCACAGATTCTTCTGATCACTGGGTTTGTAAACACAAAGCAGGTTCTTGACTGGACAGATTCCGGCTGAGCTTTGGGTGGACTTGATAAGCCATTACACTCATAAGTGGCTCTCCACTGCCAAACCGGGGGCTCTGCTAGGGAATTATGGGAAACTGGGTTTGGGGTTTCTAAACCACTGTTGACATCTTAACTTGGCTGAGTAAACCCAACTGTAAGAACTGCCTGCTAGATCTAAAGCGTTTCTCAGGTGTGCTGGGGTTCCGACTTCCAGCATTCCCTGCCAGTGAGCCAACAGGTATGCTGGTTGAGAACTGGAGTATGAAATGATGTCATGGTAACTTGAAAGATAGACTATTGGACTTATCTCTTTTTTTTCCCCCTAACTAGGTTTATTATTGGGAGAAAGACGGTCAGAATGACACTGAAAAAGTGAAGGTTCTCTTCTTCCCCGATACGAGCATCCGGCTCAAAAACCTGACCAGTTTCTCCAAGTACCTGGTCTGTATTTCCGCTTTTAATGCAGCGGGGGATGGACCCAAGACAAGCCCTGCGGAAGGCAGGACCCTCCAGGCAGGTGAGCACCAGAAGGATCCTTCCACTGAGTAGATGCCTTGCTTTGCACTTTTAACTCGGCGGTTGGGTTCCTACACCATCCTACAGCACGGTGCATTTGAGCCACGACTCATTAAAGAAACCAACTTTATCTGGGTTCACCTTGCAGTGATAAACCACAATTTACAAATCAAGATGGCTATTTGAGGAGCTTCCCAATCCCAACTGATCAAAATTCCAGATAAGGACTTTTTTTTGTTGCAGGACTTGGTACCAACCTTGAAGCAATGCCCTGATAGAACGAATCCAGGTTGTGTGGTTCAAGGCGACATTTGTGATCCTGCTGACTCCAAGCGTGCCTTCTGCTTGATCTCTTCCAGCTCCAGGTGCCCCCGGTTTCTTGATCTTCTCCGAAATCACCTGTTCTGCACTTAATGTGTCTTGGGGAGAGCCAACAGCTGCCAATGGGATCCTGCAGGGTTATCGGGTGATCTATGAACCTTTGGCTCCAGTTCAAGGTAGGGAACCCCAAGAAGGATCTATTAGTCTTGGGAGGTGGGCGATCTATCACGGAGATTTGATTGACTTTTGTACACACCCATTCATCTTCTCTTTCTCCTTTGACAAAGACTAATTTCGGCCACCTATCTGAGGCAGCTGACATGAGAATCCAGTTTCTTCCCCCCGTGTGTTTCTACACACTTGGAAAATACACAAAACCATACTAAAAATTCTCTCTAATAGGGGATCACTGGTCCTGTTGGTCAAGAGAGATCCAGAGAAAGCATCTGCATGTAGAAATATTCAATTGTACTAAGGACCTTCAGGAATTTGCGGGGGGGGGGGTCTGCACATTTTCAAAAAAGGTTATTTTATATTTTCCTGCAACAGTCTGCTTCTGATACAGAGACCATCCCTCATTTCCCAAGCTTCAAATTGCTTTCAGAGAAGGGGGTCTCTGCAGACTTTGTGCCTGGTTTTCCCTCATATTATGAACTCGCTCCTTACAGCTTGTTTAAAAATCAATTTCCCTAATATCAGATATAACAAAGTCACCCCAGAGCCGTTCTTCGCCCCTCTTTTAAATAACAATATTGTTGAGGTTTTGTTCTCCGGATTGGATGATCCCGCTAGAGACAGCGAACGGCATCTAATGTCTTTGACCCAGCCTTCTTCCTTCCGATTCTGGGATTTCAAATTGCAGCTGGAAGGAGAAATTGAACCAAAGTGCTTTGGAAAGTCCTGAAATTGATTGAACCCATCCAGGCAAAATTAAGTTTTGTGGAGATGCCACCTATTGTTGGCTTTCAATTAACTGCCGAGGCAGTCGGCGCCCTTGGGTTTTTCCACAAATACCAACTGCCACGTTGTAGTCACAGTAGGAGGAAGGATGTTTAAAGGAAGGAAGGGGATTTTCTAATAAGTCTCAAGGAGGCCACTACTTAACTTTCAAACTCCCTCCCCCTAAAAAAAACAAACTTTGGATTTAAACCTTAGGTCAGAAGGGGGAGCGTCCCTGCGTCCACTTTCTTCTGTTACAAACACATCCTGACCCAAACGAAATGCAGTTTGATCTCACAAGGTGATCCTTAGCCGTCATTTCTTCTGTGTGAGCCTTTTATTTATCTATCTATTTATTTATTAAATGTAGATGCCGCCCGTATCGCTAGCCAGGTTGTCTCTGGGCTGCTTACAGTGGCGTAAAACCGTAATCATCCCAGCAGCTGCTGTTTGTATTTATTTGTTTATGTTGGGGATGTTTTTACAGCTTTGATGTTTTTAATTGTTTTCATTGTTTTATAACGTCAGAACTGTAAGCTGCCCAGAGTCACCTGGTTAAGTTGGGCAGGCATGGAAAGTGAATGAATGAATATAAAAGCATTAAAAATATTAAAATTAACAGCCATTAAATAAAGGTTAAACACCAAGTACAATACTATTAGACCATTTTCTACCTAAAGGCATTTAATCAAATAGCATCTCTTACTTTAAAACCAGGGGTATCCAACCTTGGCAACTTTAAGACTTGTGGACTTCAACTCCCAGAATTCCCCAGCTAGACTCACTGGCTGGGGAATTCTGGGAGTTGAAGTCCACAGGTCTTAAAGGTGCCAAGGTTGGGCACCTCTGCTCTAAACTGATCTAAAAGAAACGTTTTACATGACAATGCACACCTGCTCCCTTCTATCCCACCTCCTGCCTCTTTCTCCTCTGCTGTTGTCTGTTTCCCTTCTTTTAGAAGGAACTAATCCACAAGCGGTAGACACGGGAAATGCTAAAAGATTTATATTTACTTCGCTTTCCTCCAAGACCTTGAGCCATTGGTCAATAGAGACTGTGGTCTGGCAATTTTTCTCCCCAGGAATCATTCGACAGAATGATGGTGGGGGGTTAAAGGACCCCCGCAGAGTCAGTTTGGGGTTTTCAGAGAGAAGCTACAAGCCCCAATTACTTCTGTTCACCTCTCCTGGCTAATCAGCAAGGGTAATCTGCAGCCTCTTCAAAATCTCCCAACTGCGCTGTAAGGTTCCCCCCCCCCCTCTCGCCAGCCTCCACTTATCAAGCCCAGAGTCTAATTACACTTATCTCTGCCGAAAATTGTCCATTATTGCCACTTAAATTCCCACTAATTGTAAGAAAAGCTCCTTTAGCAAATGGCTCAATCATCATTCCGCCCGTAATCTCGTTGGCATCGTTTCTGCTGTCTCACTGCTTGTTTGCTTTCTTTCCTCCTGACCCTTTTACATCTCCCCCCCTCCCCAATCTCTCCTTTTCTTTTGAACACTCTTTTGATCCTTTTTTTTTTTTTAAAGGGGTGAGCAAAGTGGTGACCGTGGACATCCAGGGTAATTGGCAACGCTGGCTAAAAGTCAGAGATCTCACCAAAGGAATGACCTACTTGTTCCGAGTACAAGCCAGGACCATTATCTATGGACCTGAACTGCAAGCCAACATCACAGCTGGGCCAGCGGAGGGTAAGTGAGATCTGAGGAGCGGGCCAAACGCAAAACAACGATTGCGAGCAAAGAGGGGAGCTGATTCAGCACCCAGATGCAACACGTACTTCCAAGTTGCAAGGCGAGATTTTCTGATCTCCCTAACGGAGAGGTAATGATGGATTCTGCCAATTGAGGATGGGGGAAGACAATGTTTTTAGAAAGTTCTCAGAAGTATGCGGAGAAGAGCAACAAAGATGAACAGGGGCCTGGGGGCTCGATTGTTTGATGAACGGTTGAGGGAGCTAGATACATCTAGTCTTCCAAAGAGAAGGACCAGGGGTGATATGATAGCAATCTTCTAATACTTGAGGGGCTGTCCCAGAGAAGAAGGGATTGACTTATTCTCCTAAGCACCTGAAGGCAGGACAAGAAAGAACAGATGGAAGCTGATCAAGGAGAGATCCAAGTTAAAAAGAAGGAGAAATTTCCTCAGTGTGAAAAGGAGGAGTCAGTGGAACCGCTTGCCTCTCAGAATTGTGGGTGCTTCAATGCTGGAGACCTTCAAGAAAAGATTGGAGAACCATTTGTTCAGGATGCTATAAGATCTCTTGCCCTGAGCAGAGAGTTCAACTAGAAGATCTCTGAGTTCCCCTCTAACCCTGTGATTCTACATCCTGTGTTTTATTATTTATTTATTTATTCATTTGTTCCCCTGCCTCAACCAATTCTTCCTT
>NW_015387190.1:346911-373645 GCF_001527695.2 Protobothrops mucrosquamatus | reverse complement strand
CGAGCAAACCTAGTTAAAACCAAAGAAGGAAAGAGAGAAATGAAGGGGGATGTTACCATAGGAAGACATCCCAAACCAGCTGTGGAACCCCTGTCCATAACTCTTGACTTGCTTGCTCAAAGCTCACAAAGGATGGATAGTTCCTGCTACAGACTGACATAGGATGCACCACCACCCCCCGTACAATGAGTTTTCTTCTAGATCTACTCCAGGGCCACTGTTGAGGATCCCATTCTCCTGAGTGGTCCTGGTTACTCTTGGTTGGGATGTTGATGGTCCTCAGCCCAAATGTTGATGGTCTTCAATCCCAGCCTCCATGAGTCTTCTAGACTTCCAGAAGTGTTTTCTCCTCTACTGTCCCCTGAACTCTGCCCATTTTTTTCCAAAGCTTTATTTCCTAAAAGGCCTCGCTAAGCATTAGGTTTGCCTTGCTTCTCTGACACCAAGACAAGTCATCCCCCCCACCATCATGAACACATCCCCTTCGCTGCCTCTTATTGACACTTCTCGTCTGCCTTCACCGTTCCTCTCCCCACTCCTCCCATCACCCCCACAAATGGAGAAGGCTACAAATTCCCCCTTCTTGCTGAGGCCAGCCGTTTTTCCATCCCAGTGCTTATCTCGACTACTCCATTATTTTCTCTTAATTTCCAGAATGTAGCTTTGATAACAGTTTTCACAACCAAGTTAATGAAACATGCTTAGCATTCAAGGATCACCATTTCCAGGCTGCCCTCCCCCCCTTTCCCTTCCTTTCCCATCCACCAGTCACTGGAGCTTGTAACCCACTTTTTCATCCATTTAAATTAATTAATGTTCTGAATAAAACAAGACTATCTAAGGGTGGCCCATCCATCATAACAAAATGAAGGGAAACTAAGCTTCGGGAAAAAAAAATTTCCCCTCCTATAGAAGCATTTCGCTCTTCTCCCGGTCCGATTCATTTCAGCAAAACTTGTCCAGGAAAACGTCTCAAGACAGACATTAATTAGAAAATTTAGAAACTTACATTGTGAGATCCTTCTGCATTTTCTCCCTGGGAACCAAGGAACAGAAATTTTGGGCTCAATTGGGGTCATACGTTGAGGACTACCTGTATATATGAAGGAAGCACCTTCAGATTCTGGTTCCAGGTAGAAAAGAGATAACTTTCCTACCTTTGGTAAAGAGTTATATTATCAAGACAGAATTTTCTATCTCTGTTGTTCCAGTACTGGGTCTGTTATCCATCCTTTAATCGTCTTTAGCATCTTAGCTATACCAGAACAGAATTTATTGTGTTACTGAGAAAAAGTTGAGAAGATCGCTCCAAAGATGCTTTTAACTACATTAATGCAACTTTGGACCACTCCATTGAATCTGTAAATAGAGGAGAAGGGTCTTAAGTATTGTGTTGTTCAGTTTCTCCGAGATTATTTAAATCCTATTCGTTTATTTGCAAGAAATGGACAGGACAGTTGTGCACCAAGACCCCTATTCTTTATTGTTGGAATACAGTGTTCATGTATTTTGTACAACAACTACATCCAACCAGTAGATGGCAGTGTTTATACGTTTGTAGTTGCATCTATGGTATACTCTATGTCTTTTCTCTGAATAAAGTTTCCTGCTTCCTTGTCGCAGTTAAGCAGAAAAGCACATGTGGATTGTGCACTGTCTGTTCTGTAGGGCTATATACAGAATTTCTAACATTTCTATGGGCCCAGTCATAGCCAGCTACAGCAAATAAGTGCAAGATACAGCAACAGCAGGAAAACTGCAACAGAATAATTTTTAAAAATGCCAGCAACATAGCTGCAACAAAGCTTTCATTTGCAAATCTAACATTTATATGGGTGGAATCTGCACAGAACATGAAATTCGATCCAGAGAAAATCAAAGTTACTAATCCAACTGCTTCAGCTTCACTTAAAACCTTCCAAATCTTTCTGAGTTGAACCTCCTTGTGCTTTGGGTGCTTCTCTGTCTGGTTACAAAGCTCAGCAGAAGAGGAGGTTGAGTGAGTCATTATTTTTACCCAAGGTTGGCCAAGAGACACTGCATCTCATCCTTGGCAGGGACGTGCAGCTGGGCAATTGACCCCGAGCCGCTGACTTCACTTACCAAGCTACAAAAAAGACGGGGGAATTTCAGTGTTCTCGGTTGTCCCAATCTCGACATCTTAACTGGCAGATGAAAAATGCTGGTACTTTATCAATATTTAAACATCTTGCAGTGACTTTAAGGCAGTGTTTCTCAAACTTGCCAGCTTTAGATGTGGACTTCAACTCCCAGAATTCCCCAGCCAGCATTCTCAGTTGCCATCTATCATAGCTCTAAACTTTTAATGCAGCAGCTTCTCTCTTTCTTTTCCTCCTTTTCTTTATTTATCACTAGGATTGTCGTTCTCAGCTAGGAAACTCCAAAGCACGCTTCTCCACTCCCCTCTCCCAATAATCTCTGCATTTCTCAGTTTCAAAGGAATCTCTTTTTAATACCCTCAAGGTATAATTATTTGATTTTTTTTTCTTCTAAGAGTATTAGAGCCACACTTCCTGGGGAGCGATAGATCTTAAAAGGCATGAAATATCCAGATCTGTAGATTTTTTAAAAACCAAACTTAAACCTCCAGAGTCTATCGACAATTGTCAGAAATTTGCATGAGCAACCGGAACTGGCAACTGAGGGACCTCAGGCCAAATTCAGTTTCTTGAGGAACAAGTGTCTCCACCCAGGATGTTAAATTTGTTCATGCAAACAGGACACCCTGTTTATCACAAATTTCCAATTGTTCCGTTGCCAAATTAGAGCTAAGTAGAATTTATCTAGAGTCTGCCGCTTGGATAGCAGGCTTGGTAGATGACCATCCACTTGGGACTTTCCATTCTGCCTTCAGTGATGGGTGGAAGCTTGTCAGAGGGACAGCCAACCTGGAAATAAGAAAGAATTCCCTGATGGTGAGAACAATTAATCAATGGGACCGCTTGTCTCCCATAGTTGTGGGTGCTCCATCCATCAATGGAGGTTTTCAAGAAAAGATTGGGCAGCCATTTGCCTGGGATGGAATAAGGACTCCTGCCTTGGGCAGGAGACTGGAGTAAAAGACCTTCAAGATCAAGATCCCTTCCAGCCCTATGATTCTGTGATTCTCAGACAACCTTCAGAAGGTTTTAAAGATTTCCTTAGGGTTGGTGATTCTTCAGGGCCCTATCGAAGGAGACTTTTTCTCACCCTGCCCAAGACAACAGATCCATATGGATTCAGATAGAGGAGGTAACATATGTCCCTGTTTCCCACCTCTCCATCCCCACCTAGCAGGAAGAATCTAGATTTCTTCACTAATGCTGAGTTTGTGGTACGGGTTCCTCTCCTCATATTCATTCTTCATTTAGAGCTCAACTTGGCTTCTCAGCCCTCAAAGAAAAGATCTTCTGCGCTTTTCCATAGCATTTTTATCACTTCCACTTATTCCATTTCAAACGTGTGCCTAAACCAGCACAAGCCGGTCAGTTCAAAGCAAGGTCTTCCGTTGCCCGGCCTGTCTCTCCCAGTGGGCCATTTTTCCTTCGTCTCTTCCCCTGAATGACAGACAGGTGTCACGTCAACAGCTTGTCAGCCTTCATTTGGCGTCTTTGCCCTCCCGATGGTCAAGGCTGTGGTTTCACCTCTTCCTCCTTGAAAATAAATTCACGTTTTCATGTGGTTCTCCTGGGCTCGTTTCGGGAGGCGCTTCTGGGAAGGCCCAGCTGCCGGCGTTCTCTGGCATGGGATGAAGGCCCCATTTTGCCAGTGGTGGCAAGGCAGATATAAAAGTGGCAGGTTTCCATCAGCCCTACGTCTAATGTGGAAGGAATTAATCAGTGACATCTACCCTGTCAGGTTCTGAAGCTGCAGTGGCTTGACTGACAGTGTGATTCAGCCCACGGCAGTGGTTAATTGTCCGTGAAATCGCATTCTTGCGTTGGTGCAGCGTCTGTTCTAACACCTGCGGCTCACAGAACCACTGATCACACACACACACTCCCCTGGAAGGATAAAACTTGAAGGTACAGGAGGCCTTGCAAGCTGTAAGAGAAAATATAGATGGTCCCCTAGGTCTTCTTCAGAATCCAGTGGTAACCATATAACAGAATAACAGAGTTGGAAGGGACCTTGGAGGTCATCTAGTCCAACCCCCTGCTCAGGCAGGAAACCCTATACCATTTTGGACAAATGGCTGTCCAGTCTCTTCTTTAAAACTTCCAGTGTTGGAGCATTCACAACTTCTGGAGGCAGGTTGTTCCACTGATTAATTGTTCTGTCAGGAAGTTTCTCCTTAGTTCCAGGTTGCTTCTCTCCTTGATGAGTTTCCATCCATTGTTCTTGTCTTGCATTTGTGGTGCTTTGGAGAACAGCTTGACTCCTTCTTCTTTGTGGCAACCTCTGAGATAATGGAAGACTCTATCATGTCATCCCTAGTCCTTCTTTTCATTAAATTAGACATACCCAATTCCAGCAACCGTTCTTTATATGTATAAAGAAGCAATGCATCCTTTCCTACTTCTACCGTGAGAGTCAGAGCAATAAGCTAAAACGCAACCCAACCTGTGTAATGATAGCATTTTTTTTTTAAAAAAGTAGTTATTCCCTTTAATCTCCTCTTTCCAAATAAATGTGGCCAATCCAAGCCTATAGGAAAAGCAGACAAGGGGACAGATGTTTCTAAACAGAAAAGCAATTGAGAGCAATTCTCTTGCAACCCCATAACCAGCTGTGCTGCATCTCACAGTACATTAAGCAAGAATTGATGGGGAGTAACTGCACCTATTTGGGGTGGGGGTGTATGATTTACCAGGACAAGCTTTCTTTTCTCTCAGGTTTTTTAAAAAAAACCACATTCCTTCAGTTACTAGTGTTCCGCATTGCAAGCCTCCCGGTCAGGATACAGGAAATGGCCAACCAACCTGGAGAATGCAGAATAGACTTCCTTCATGCTCCTTGGGGTAGATCTAGAAAAGCAAAGTCTCCTTTTCCAGAATCGTCTTCCAACATTTTGGGATGAATGGCTTGGAGGCGGAAAACGCATTGCGACAGCTTGCCTTGATGGAAAGCTGCAGCAAGTTACAAAAAGAATTGTAATGCGGAATTGAGAATTCAACCCTTTGATGGGAAAATGGATGTTGGATGGAAGAGGAAGGAAAGAAGGAAGGAAGGAAGGAAGGAAGGAAGGAAGGAAGGAAGGAAGGAAGGAAGGAAGGAAGGAACTGATCCATGGCTGCATGTGTGCTTCATGTGAGGTCTGGGACCAGATTCTGGGATGAGACCACTTTGTAGGATGGACCTAAAGTAACAGGATGTTTTTGCTCCATGGGTGGTCAGTAGAAAGATAAGATGGACCCTGCCTGAATCTCATTTGGAAAACTCAGGATGGGCCTCTTACCTAGGAAGATAGGACTTGTATGACAAAAGGGGATGCCTTCGCGAGAAAGCAAGACAGACCCAAAGGTGCTTTTTCCTTGAAGACATTTGGCTTCTCCTCCTTCAGTTCTTCAGCTTCTTGGATGAGAAGCAAAACATTTTCGAGAAAAAAAAACAAAAGAAAGTCCAGTTGCCTTGTGGAAAAAGCATCTGTGGGATAACCATGAACCTTGGATGATTGCGAATCTCCATATCCAAACCAAGAGGGTGTCTCTCAACCTTGGCAACTTTAAGATGTGTGGCCTTCAACTCTTACAATTCTCCAGCCAACTCCAAGAGTTCCTGTTAAATAGCAGTATCAAATTGCCTTGAAAGAAATCTGAAGAGAAGAAGAACTTCAGGTCAAAAGGCAGACCTGCTGCTAGCAGAACTGATAGATTTTCCCCAGACAATTGAAATTCTCTTCCCCCCCCCCCCAACACCTCCGACAAGTGGTTAAACCATGGATTTAACCACAGCAATGATTTCTGGAGCCTTTTCTAATGGTTTCCACGGAACATTATCTTTATCAAGATTTAGAAAGATGCCACCCACCCCTCCACCCCTAATTTGGAATTCTTCTCCATATTTCCTCCGACAGCCTTATCTATTAGCAGGATCTTATGCCGAATAAAACAAGCAATCCTTTTGTTTCTTTGCAAGTGCTCTGAACTATCGGCTCTGTCGCTACCTCTCTGTCCTCTGCCTCTCGAAGTAAATAAAACTCTCAGCTCCCTTTATTACCTTGTAAAATTATGTATTAAAAGCTCCATCTTTTATTTGATCCTCTGCATTCCGCACGGAGATCTATCCCAACGTGAAGGGGTGGCATTTGGCTGAATTTATGATCCGTGCCAGCAAATGATTCTCCACGGTGGATTTTTAGAGGAGAAATTACCTGCTCCCTCACCATGTTGCCCTGCTAAAATGTGGCTGGGTTTTCAGTCCCAGCCCACCGCCTCATCACTGGGGGCTTGCCAAATACCATCATCAAACAATGGGCAATGGAGAAAGTATTAATCACTGTCACCGGTGCTCAGAATCTAATACCTTTTTGGGCTGAAATTTATGGGCAGCCAAGTTTAGAGACACGCAAATCAGAGGAATGGGTTTTTCTGCTGCTGGAAGCTCTCTGCACCAAGAACATGTGAAAGACTATGAGAGAAAAGGGTTCCAGATGATTTGTTTCAAGTCAAATGAAAGGTTATTTCAGGGATTTTAAAAAACACTTCATGGACCTGAAGTCTCTTGAGTATAAGTATTTGTAGGGTCCCTATTACTCTCCGAGCTTGGTGGTTTGCTTGCAGGCCTTTCGTTACCTGACTAGGTAACATCATCAAGGAAGTAGGGTTTGCTTTTATTTTTACATACTAAGAGCTTGCCCTGTCAGCGTTGGTGTAAGTATTCTTGGTAGTTTCTTGATTAGGCTGTGGTTTACTGTTAGCTTGTTTGTCTGCATTGGTGGTTCCTTAACTGGGCTATTGTTTACTTCTTGGCTATTGGTCTAGTGCAGGAGTCTCCAGACTTGACAACTTTAAGCCTTGTGGACTTTGATTCCCACAGTTCCTCAGCCAGCTGTAGGAGTTGAAGTCCATAAGTCTTAAAATTGCCAAGTCTGGCCTAGTGTTAAGTTTGATGTCAATCTCTGCTCATAATGAGGTTGGGGTAAGCCCTGTGAAACGATCAGCAGTGACCACCAGACCTCCTCATTCTTTACTGCTTCTGCAGATGAAGGTGTGTGGGACCTGTTTGTGAAGAACATTCCGCGGAGTGCCACGTCCTACACGGTCAGCTTGGACCAGCTGAAAGAAGGAGTAAGCTATCAGTTCCGGGTGGTGGCGGTGAACGAGTTTGGATACGGAGAACCCAGTGCAGCTTCTGTAGCCATCTCAGGTTGGTAAACTCGGTTTAGCGTTCCCTGGGGAATGTGGAGAAGTCTTTATTGGTGCAAGATTGACATTGGGATACTTGAGCAAGACTGACATTGGGACGCTCCACTTGCCTCCAGAGGTTGTGGATGCTCCAACACTGGAGGTTTCTAAGAAGAGATTGGACAACCCTTTGTCTGGAATGGTCTGAGCAGGGGGGTGGACTAGAAGACCTCCAAGGTCCTTTCCAACTTTGTATTCTCTTATTCTGAGTAGAAGAGCAGACAGGTCACAGGGGACTTTCTAAGAGGTCCTCCCGTGCTTGACCTTCAAAATAAATCCATGTTCTCAAAGGAAAGAAAGAGATGCCTAAAAGAGGAAAGTTGGGGTAAACATAACTGTTCCAGAGCTGATCCCTCAACTGGTTGATCCTTCTTCCTTCCAGCTCACACAGGATCTCCTTTCTACGAAGAATGGTGGTTCTTGCTTGTGGTGGCCCTCTGCAGCCTCATTCTCATCCTGATGGTCGTCTTTGCGTTGATCTTGCACAACCAGACTAAGAAATATCGAGACAACAGCGCAGGTGGGCTATCTTCTCCATTCCCCATGCCTTGGACCCTCAGCCTGTGATAAAGTAGAAAATAATATTTCCTAATTAAATCCTCAGGCCTCCTGGGCTTGTCCCACGGCTGATCCCTGCCTCCCACCTTACACAATACACTTTTGTCGTGCGTTTTATCAGATGAAATTCCACAGCATTCAAATAGCCTCCTCGCCTTACGTGCCTGATCTCAAGTGACTTGAGTTATCGTCACTTGAAGGCTGAAGTGCCTGTTGAAAATTTGGATTCCCTGGGTGGCGTTCTTCGTTCCTGGGTGCCCTTAATAATACCTCCAGGTCTTTGTTTCCACCTGTCAGCCAACCCAGACTCCTGGTCTCTTTCAGAGGGAGCTTAAATATTTATAGCTCAGCCCCCGAACTCTGTTTTCAGAGCTTTGCAAATCAATGTTGTGCCCTTTCCGCCTCAGACACAAAGTCCTTTCAAAAGCTGCCAATAGCACATGCCACTCCAGCTGCCTGGGTGTCTCTGTCCGACAGGCACGTTAACTCTTTGAGACTGGAAAACGGGGTTCGCCCACACACCCCGGACCCTTTAGAACAAGCAAGCAGCAAGCAAAATGGTGCCGTTGACCACGGTGATGTTTGGCACACAGGCAGTAGGAGATTTTGTCCCCGGAGTTTGTATATGCAAAGTGATAAAAAAATAAATAAATAAATAAATAAACCACACGGGTAAACGTACGTCAGAACTCCACAATTTGCCCAATTTATATTCTCTCATTCCCTTCCTTGCCAAACCGCTTCCCCCAGGAATAAATTCACTTCTTACAAGTGTTAGTAAATCAGGTTTTATTCCTCTGGGATTTGAAACGTTTGAATGGCATGGCACCTTATCGAGCTAAATGCTATTTTAAATTCCTATGCACCATGCACAGGGAGCTCTCTCTCTCTCTGGATGACAAACGCGAAAGGGCAGTTCTGACCTTCACCTTTTACAGAAGTTGTGCAGGAACAACTTTCCTGAAGCAGGGGAAATTGATGGCAGACCAAGGACGAGAGTGCTCCTTAACAATATCGAAGCTTAGATCCAACCAGGCCTTTTGGGTTTATATTCCAGAACAGAGACCAGGTCTTATAAGTTCCAGAGCACCTGTACAGGATCCTGAAAGCCATTGTGGCATGGAGATCCCTTTGGGAAAACCCAGTTTTTTGTGGAGACGTTGTGATGAGGAGGCTATCTAGAATGCTTACGGTCCCACCAGGTGGTCTTCCAAGTTTCTCATTTTCACCCGAATAGGAAAATGGGTCATACCACCCCACAAAGATGGGGTGACTTTTCAAACAATTTTCTCCATTACAAATCAAAAACTTCCCTGCAAGTTAAGAGGGACGTTCGGGAGAAACGTCTACTCTAGTTTTCAATTTACAGAACGGTACTTTAAAAAAAACAAAAAACAACAGCAACGAAAGAATGTTCCAAAATATAATTGTGCTCATCCACTCTGAAAGGAGGTCGTGACTTGTTTTATCATCTCTAAATGTTGTCCTACGACATTCTCGCTCCTCTTTGCTTCATCTTCACCATATTGGATTCCCAATGAATTCGGCGGAAGTAATTCTTTCAGCGAACAGGAGCAGATTCGGGCTGCAAAGCCGTAATCCTAAAGTTACTTCCTTGGGAACAAATCTCCCTGAAATCGATGTAGCTTTTCTTTTAAGCTACCTTGAATGGGGCCATCTATGATTTGCCAATATATTGTCTGTTCTCAGGACAGCCAAAATGAAAGGACCTGCTAAGTCTGAAAACATCAGTGCTTTCATCTTTGTTTTGGATTCATTGATTAGATGAAGGAAATCAATATGTTCATTGGAAAGGGCTAGCTTCTCTCTCCCACCCCTCCACAAAGGCCCAAACAAATGAAAAACACACGCTACATAAAAGAGCAAAAAACATAAAGTTCCCTCAATAAAAGTTAAAACTTGCCTATCCTTTGTAAACATGCACGCAATAGTCCAATAAGCACAGTATACCAGATTTGCAGGATGAGTGATCCTACCATCTTTTACTGCTTTTTTTTTTTTAAAAAAATGGCTATTGTAGGAGAAGAGCAGGTAGAGCTGGGGGTGGAGTTAAACAGGTCATCATCTTAGCATCCTTATGTTGCCACAAAGGCTCCATGTCTAGCCCCTCCTGGATTCCGTGGACCCTTATCTCACGCCAATTTCGCACTGACCTTTAGGTGACTAGATTCTTGCGTAGAGGCATGAACTAAACTGGAATGAAACGTGTGGTCCTGATCCTTTGTGCCTGACAGTTACCTCAAAAATGGTGGATTGTTTTTTTTTCTTCTTCTTCTCTGTTTTCGCCCAGAGCCAGAGAAAGGTCTACGCCTTCGCTCATTCTGTCGCCATTTGTCTCCAGGAAAAAATGCGGCCGGCGTGGAAGAAAGTGTCACTCTGGATAACGGGGGGTTTACATCTCTGGAACTCAACAGCCGGCATCTCAGTGTTAAAAATGCTTTCTTGAAGAAGAACGGGACCAGGTGAGGTGGCACCAGAGCACCTAGAATTCAGGCAGACATCCAGTAGGATAGGCTTATGTAGGCATATTCTCTTGGAAGGGCGGGAATAGTGGTGGGATTCCGCCGGTTTGCACCACTTCGGCAGAACCGGTAGCTAATTTTTTGTTGCCCAGGCCCGGAATGGACTTCCGGAAGCTGCATCCACCACAGAGAACCGGTTGTTCGCCTATTTGATAGACAGAACACATTTGCCAACCTCTATCTCTCAACTGGTTACAATAAAAGCCGTGAGGCAGAATTGTTTTCTTTCTGGAAAATAAGGTACTTGATGATATATATGTACCCATAAAGGAGAATATTTGTAGCTGAGGGTTGAACTGCGGGGTCTTTGGTGTTCTCTGAGCTTGGTTGTTTACTTGCAGATGTTTCATGACCCAACTAAGTAACATCATCAGTGCTAGAAGGGAGTGTGGTTTGCAGGGAGGAGGAGGAGGAGGAGGAGGAGGAGGAGGAGGAGGAGGAGGAGGAGGAGGAGGACTGTGTGGTCCTTGGTGGTCTTTGAGCTTGGGTTTTTTTTGCAGATGTTTCATGACCCAACTAGGTTACATCATCAGTAATGCTGCAAGTAAACAACCAAGCTCAGAGAACACCGAGGACCCCACAGTTCAACCCTCAGTTACAAATATTCTCCTTTATGGGTATTTTCCAGAAAGAAAATAATTCTGCCTCATAGCTTTTATTGTAAACAGTTGAGAGACAGAGGTTGGCAAATGTGTTCTGTCTATCAGACAGAATCAAAAGCCAGCCCAGACTTAATTTTATTTCCTTTCCTGGTTCCAGATCGCCACCTCGCCCAAGCCCTGGAGGCCTTCATTATTCGGACGAGGACATCTGCAATAAGTACAACGGAGCCGTGCTGGCAGAAAGCATTGCCCTCACCGAGAAACCCTTGGATGCTTCAGAGTCGGAAGTGAGTTGATTGTCCCAAAGATGCTTTTTCACGAGGCAACTGGATGTCCTTTTTTTTTCTCTCTCTTTGAAGACATTTCGATTCTCCTCCAAGAAGCTTCTTCAGCTCAGAGCTCAGAGCTGAAGAAGCTTCTTGGATGAGAAGCGAAACGACTTCAAAGAGGAAAAAAAGGAAGTCCAGTGGCCTCGTGAAAAAGCACCTTTGGGACAACCTTGACCTGGAGGACTGAGAACCTCCGTAGACATTTAAAGTGAGTTGATTGTTCAACGGTCGTTGGAGGAACCCTATTAAGATGGGACAGCAAAGGTTTGCTTGGGATTATTGCTAAAGTAGGCAAGTTGCATCAGGAAATGGAGAAGTAGGGTGAAGAGAAAGGGGAAATCTATCTCCAGCCTGGTAGAGATAGAAGTTTAGGACCAAATGTCCCACCAGTTTTTATGGTCTCTTGAGAAGGAAAGGAACCCACACTAAGAACCCCAAAAATCAAAGATCAAGTAAGTAAGTAAGACTTACGAGAGCATCATCAACAGAAAGATGGGCCATGGCTTTGTATCTAACAAAACATGGTTTCAGGGGATCCCGTAAGTCTGGAAATTTTTCACCCTTTATTCTTTTAGTGCCCTCTAGCTCAGACTAAGCCTTGGTGGGTCAACCAACTCTCCATAATGTTTCTGACAACAGATGATTTCCTTGGCTTGAAAGGGGCTAGTGAGTCAAAATCAGAGACATTCCACAGCAAATGCAGGACTTTAGAACTAGCAAGCATCCAGGGAAACGTGATGCAAATGCACGTATCCTGGTAAAAACAGACCTCTGGTGAACACCTTGCACTGAATCTGCCTGGAAGCTGAAGACCATCAGAGGCCACCAAACAGTCATTTTTTATATATACAGGGCTGCCAGATCTGGGCTGCAAAACAAGGACCAGAGTTAAGTTTCTTGTCGCCCAAATTTTCTTGTAGCCTGATGTTTCTGGGGAACCTCTGCCAAGAACCTGAACAGTTCACACCTGGTGGTAGCCATCACTTCCCTCCAAGCAAGCAGGGGTCATTCCTTTCCATTTCCACCTGATGGAGCCAAGGGGAATCTTTTGGTTGTTAAGTTTGGAAGCTTCGCGGCTGTCTCCTTTCGACTCCCATTTTTAATCCATTTTTCCATGTAACACAATATTATCTTGAAAGCCTCAAGTTGACAAGGCAGGGTGAAGACCCCCTCCCCTTCTCAACACAATGCCTGCATTTCTATCTCCGGATCTGAAATACCAGATTGTGGAAGGGAAATGCAATCAATCAAGGTGAATGCCAGAGGCATGTTGATAAGGGACCCCCTGCTTGCTGCTGTTGCAGAGAAGATCCTCCTGGGCTGAAGCTCTTGGAGAGAAAGGCCCTGACAGGTTAGGACGTCATGAGGCCCTCTGCACTCCCTCCTCCCTGGTAAGGCTTTGAATGGAAAGCCCTTTCTGTCAAGGAAGGGGGGAAGGAAGGGAGGGAGGAAGGAGAAATACAAGGAGAGGGAGGGAGGGAGAAAGGGAAGGAGGAAGGAAGGAGATGAGAGGAAGGGAGGGAGGGAGGAGGAGAAGGGAGGGAGGAGGAAGGAGGCAGGGAGGGAGAGGAAAAGGAAGGGAGGGAGGGAGGGAGGAGAAATACAAGGAGAGGGAGGGAGGGAGAAAGGGAAGGAGGAAGGAAGGAGATGAGAGGAAGGGAGGGAGGGAGGAGGAGGAGGGAGGGAGGAGGAAGGAGGCAGGGAGGGAGAGGAAAAAGAAAGGGAGGGAGGGAGGGAGGGAAGAGGAGAAATACAAGGAGAGGGCNAGGGCGGGAGGGAGAGAGGGAAGGAGGAAGGAAGGAGATGAAATGAGAGGAAGGGAGGGAGGAGGAGGGAGGGAGGAGGAAGGAGGCAGGCAGGGAGAGGAAAAGGAAGGGAGGGAAGGAAGGAAAGGGAGGGAGGAAGGAGGAGAAATACAAGGAGAGGGCGGGAGGGAGAGAGGGAAGGAGGAAGGAAGGAGATGAAATGAGAGGAAGGAAGGGACGGAGGAGGAGGGAGGGAGGAGGAAGGAGGCAGAGAGGGAGAGGGAGAGGAAAAGGGAGGGAGGGAGGGAGGGAGGGAAGGAAGGCTGATTTCTCTGATGGAAACGCAATTATAGATCCTATTCGTGAGGAAGGCAAACAGAAAACTCACACTTTCTGAGCCTCTGTACTCCTACAACTGAGTGTGAGACATAGTAGTATTGACATTTATGATAGATCAAAGCAAGGAGGCTGTATTTTAAAGACATTTTTTAAAAGGTCCATAAAAGGTTGGGGCCAATGTTAATGCAAGCTCTGAAAAGCTCTGAGAATTGTTTTTTTTTTTTTGTTTTTTTTTACCACCAACCATCTTGTGTTTAGATGAGCTTTTCTGTCAACTTCACTCCTTCCCATCTTCCTTTCCAGATGTTTCCTAACATCTGATCAAACGTTATCCACAAGGGAAGGGAAAGAGAAGGAACGGGAGAAGAGTAACCTTCTCAGCCCCCTACCAGCACTTTGTGGCTTTCCCTGAAACTCAACGCAGCATTTGTCTTTCTTTCTTTTTTTTCCCTTCCTCAAACTTTTCCTCCTGATCTTTGCAATCAGGACAAAGCCGTCGCCCCAGGGCCAGATCTCGGCAGGGCTGGTGTCCACCAGGAAAAAGGTCTTCCATGAACTCCATCACCCCTGTTGATTGAGAACCTGTTAAGCTCTAACGCAACTGAGAGATCAGAGAAAGCAGCCAGAGCAGCAAAAATATTACCACCAGCTTAGCTCTTTGGCAAGGAGAATCTAGGAAGAACCAGGATCGGCCATGGGGGCCCCCAAGAGAGAGAAGATTAATTGTCTTCTGGGCTGTGTTTCTGCTGAGGCTTCCTCCTGGTCACCTGCGTTTCACCTCTTGTTAATTATCTTTGGCAGCCTGCTGCTTTCGGCTGCCCTCTGACCGAGCCGCTGGGGAGTGACAACATTATCTTGCGATTACACACTCACAGTGGCTCTGTTCTTCTCTGTGTGACATCCTGGAATTAAAATCTGCCATTAGACGGTGCAGAATGTGGCTGGGTCACTTTTGATATTCATGTCAGGAGTTCCACACGCCGCCGGAGAGAGCGTTACGACCCATCTCCTGGCCAAGACACCAAGAGAGGAACAGGTCACCCAACCGTGTCCGTCCTCTCATTAAACCCTTTCCTTGTCCACGATGTCAAGGAGGCCATAACTCCTAACCTAACCCTGCGAGGAATTTTGGCACGAACACAAATCCTGGTTTTGTGACGTCCCTCCCCATTATCATGCCTGTCCCCTTTAGACTTCCGATGCTGGCTGGTTTCCCGTGACTCAAACTTGGAGGACCTAGAACTTGTTTTGGTTCACTCTGGAGAGAAAGCCAACTCAACCTTCCTTTTTTAAAAAAATATATATTGGATCTTTTCAACTTGTTTTGGGGAGGATGTGAATTGTCTTCTTGGGTATCTGGAGGGGAAACTAACTTTTGCTTGTCTGAGTATTCCAATCTTTTCATTTTTACGAGGGAAGAAGAAGCCGTGAACTCAGATTTCTGCAGAACTTGGCAGAAGCCAAACCTATCTCAGCTTGTCAGAGAGTGGTTTTTCTTTGATGGACTTTCAGGGTAGAAGCTGGGACAGAGCTCCAGAATATCCAAGGCCAAAGTCTTCTTAATCTGCTTTTCTTTCAGATTTTAATCCTTTTAAAAAAGAAAGAAAGAAAGAACTCTCTGTACCAGATAGATACTTCTCTACATATCCCTGACATGCTGACCCTGGCTCCAAAATGTTGAAAAAAGCAATAAGACTCCAGAAACTGTCTGGAGCTATGATGCACGTAGACATATATAAATATCTTGGTGGAGACTCAGAGCTTTTGAGAGCGGTTGTTTAAGCAGAATGCGGATTTGTCTAACTTTTGCTTAGTTGGGGGCAGGCAGGTGGGCGTGACCTCCTTGCAAGGTGGGGACAATATTTGCTCTAGGAAAATGCAAACCAAAATGTCCCTAATCAGATTTCTCCATCCTTGCTTGGAAACTGAAATGGGTCCAGTTTGAAGAGAAATACTCAGAGGGAGCATTGCGCAAGAGAACCCCTAACAGCACTGACGCTGGACAGCAGTTCCCCTGCCTGCTTCTTTGCTCCTTTGAGGTCCCACCTGCCCCCCCCACCACCCCTCAGAATAATTCTGCTGAACCCAGGTGTGTGCAAGGGATGGGTGTCTACCTCTGCCCCCCCTGCGTGGGTCCCTTGCACGTTGCCTTCCTGTCAAAGTTGGTGGTGACAGTGGGGCAAATATTTTGGATCCCCTGCAAGCCGAATTTTAACGAGGCCAAGGTAATCACATCAATAACGCTTGTTTCTGTCAAGCAGAGAGAGTACAAATGGGGAGAGAGAGAGAGAGGGAGGGAGAGAGAGAGAAATCTCATTAATATTATTATTGAAGATCAGACGTGTCTGGCCTCAGACTGCATATTATTAAGCCTCTTCCGCTCCAGACCGCCTGAGAGCAGGGACCCCAAAGCAAAAGCATTGGGGGCTTGATTAAGGAACCCAAGGCCTTTGGTTCTTCATGCCAGTGTGGCAAAGCTACCAGAATCTTGCATTTTGATGAAGGCGGGAGCCTTGGAATTGCAGAATTTATCAGTCCTAGAAAAAGCAAAGGCTGAAGAGAGGGGATAGAAACCAACCGGAGTAATGTATATATATATATATATATATATATTTCTTCTGATGCCTTTTGAAAAGGATTCAAATACACCCAGCCATTTGCCTCTGGCGCGATCAGAAACAAAGGTAACGGATTCTTTCTCTCAGCCTGTTGCCGACCAAAATTTGACAGCTGCCAGGCTTTTGAAATTCCTTATAATGCCGGCCTTAAGCGAGACCAGCCCGGGGTGCTGCCATTTGTCCGCCCGCAGCCTTTGTTTCTTCTGCCTGACCAATACAAATACTTGAAATGGTGGGGCATTTTCTCTGTTGTGTGGCTGCCCAGGCATCCGTGCACCTTGGCTGGTCAATTTCCAATCACACCTGAGCGCCCAATCAAATTCCAGGCTGATGCTGTTGCCCTGGCAACCGTCGGGAGGATGCAGCAATGGGGCCTTGCTGCACCCGCCGAGACCAAACGGCCCTGCTGCATCGCCACTTCGTCAATAGTTTGAAGTCATTTTGAGCCGTAAGCCGGGATGGAGGCCGTTCGGGTAATAATGGGGGAGGGCTGCAGGAGAGTGGGAGTGGGAAAAAATTTGGAGAGGCTCAGGGTCCCCACACAGGAATCTGAGTATGCCTAATGCTTGGAGCTACCCTTGAGAAATGGTCAAGTCCACGGAAGTGTCTTGAGGACAGAAGCTTTTACAAGCCAAGGATGTCCCTTCTGGATTCAAACAGAGACCAGCAGCCCTTTGGGCATCATCATATGGGGTTTCCTTCCTAGTGGAAGATGGAAAAACCCAAATGGCTGAAGACGTGGCAGGTAAGAATTGCACCTGGCTTGGGGACATCCAGATGGGTGGCAATGGGCCCTGTAGCCATCCAGCTTGGGGTTGATGGTCTATCCCAGGGGTGTCCAACCTTGGCAACTTTAAGACCTGAGGACCTCTGGGATGCTGGATGGGGAATTCTGGGAGTTGAAGTCCACAAGTCTTAAAGTTGCCAAGGTTGGACATCCCTGCGGTAGACCATCAACCCCAAGCTGGATGGCTACAGGGCCAGTTCCTACCCATCTGGATGTCCTCAAGCCAGGTGTAATTCTTACCTGCCACATCCTCAGCCATTGGGACAACCAGCCAGTCCTGGTTGTCCCAAAGCTGCTTTTTCAAAAGGCAAAAGGGACTTCGTTTCTCCTTGAAGATGTTTCGCTTCTCATCCAAGAAGCTTCTTCAGTTCTGACTTGTAAACACGGGCTTGTAAGTCGATGCCGCTCCGCCTTTCAGTCAAAGCTTCGGCCGTGTATTTCTTATTAATAATAGCGCAGAGACATCCTGAGAAAGAACGAGGAGTAAAGTGGCTAGATTTAGCCTTTTTTTGGGTGGCTGGCTCTCTCTTGGAATAGCGATGCGTACCAAAATAGAAATTCCTAATCAGGCTGGGATTCATTATTCCTGTCATTTCCCTTCTGTCATTTCCCTGCTGGGCATGTAAAGAGTCAGACAAGGCTTTAACATCCTCTGGCTTTGGAGAAACAGCTGAACAGGCTTATTTTGCCACAAGGAGGGGACACACACACACACACACACACACACACACACACAAGATTCCCTGCAGCTCTTTTCAAGTAGCTATAATTCCTAATTTGCTTGCCAGTTTCCTGTCTACCCCTCCCCTCCCCTTCCCTTCAGTTTGCCTCCTTTTTCTTATCTGGTGGACCCTCACTCACTGCTGAAAGCACCAGGTAGGATTCTCATTATACCGGCGGCTGCATCGCGAAAATTGATTTTATGCGTTTCAAACTGTATCGTTCAGATTTAGAGTCCTCAAATGTGTTTTTAACAACAGATAAAACAGAGAACGTCACACTTAAAAGATAATAAATTAAGCCCCCTCCCACCCTGCCCCAGACTGTCCAAATGCCACTCTGGGGGGAAAGCCGAAATGCCCCCCCCCCGGGTTGGATTCGAACGCAGAGCAGAGAAACCATTCTAAGATCTAACCATTGAACTCAAACTCCTGGGGGCATCGTATAAAAAGAAAAGTGATCCGTTTGACAGAAGACCTTTTAAAAGATAAATGAGAGCTCGAGGTGGACGTTCATACAGGTTCCTCCTGAAAGAGCCAAGACGGGAAGCAGGATCCAGAGAAGATTCCCTGGTCAGTCCAGTTGGAGGGATCAACTCAAGGAAAGGCTATGGTTCGTCTTAGGATGTAGATAAGTTTGTTGAGATCCACATCTCGAAAACACACATGAGATTCAGCTCAGTAGGGTAAACATCCTGATCCACATCTGGGAGAGGTTTGAAAAGGACCAAGACAAGGTGGAAGAGATAAAGCTCTTTCTTTCCTGCCACCCTGAAGGTAAGGCTGGGCACCTCTCGGTTTCACGTGGCACCCGAGTCCTGCACCGTGCTCTCTTTCACCCTGCACCTTGGTGTTTTGGGGAATTCAGTCTTTCACCTTCTTCTCTGTAACCTGAAGTAGAGCTGTCTCTTGGTCCTCCAACCTATATGGGATGCAATGGAGTGGAATGGAATGGAATAGAATAGAATAGAATAGAATAGAATAGAATATGGAATAGAATAGAATAGAATAGAATAGAATAGAATAGAATAGAATAGAATAGAATAGAATAGAATAGAATAGAATAGAACAGAACAGAACAGAACAGAACAGAGTAGAGTAGAGTAGAGTAGAGTAGAGTAGAGTAGAGTAGAGTAGAGTAGAGTAGAGTAGAGTAGAGTAGAGTAGAGTAGAGTAGAGTAGAGTAGAGTAGAGTAGAGTAGAAAAGAATAGAATAGAATAGAATAGAATAGAATAGAATAGAATAGAATAGAATAGAATAGAATAGAGCTGGAAGGAACCTTGGAGGTCTTCTAGTCCAGCCCCCTGTTCAAGCAGGAGACCTTATACCATTTCAGATAAATGACTATCCTTAAAAACTTAAAAGCCTCCAGTGATGGAGTACCCACGATTTATGGAGGCAAGCTGTTCCACTGGTTAATTGCCCTCACTGTTAGGAAGTTTCTCCTTAATTCCAGGTTGCTTCTCTCTTTGATCAGTTTACAAAGATTCACAATTAAAAAAACACTGACCACATTGTCACCTAGACATTAACAAATCCTTTTCTCTCTCTCTCTCCAATCCCAGGGGACGGATTCAGACTACGAAGATGAGCTGCCCAAGCATTCTTTTGTCAACCACTACATGAGCGACCCAAGTTACTACAATTCCTGGAAACGCCAGCAAAAGGGCACAAAGCATTCGACGCCTTACAGGTATGAGGAGCGAGTTGCCAGCGAGGCTGAACCTTACTTCCAGACTGTTATCACAACACAGAGTTCAGGAGGGGTCTACACCCCAACAGGACAGCCCGCTCCGGGCTCAAGGACTCCAGTGACAGGTTTCTCTTCATTCGTCTAAGACCCAAGCAAAGCGCGCCGACCTCAATTCAGTGGCCTGCCCAGGTTTGGGCCAACACCAGCCCATCCCGACGTGACTCCGGGCGGCACCGATGCAGTGGACTGGGGGTATATTTCTCTTTATCAGGGTAGAATGGATGTACATGTGAATGTCTTTTGTTTTTTGGTTTTTTTTTTCAAGACAATCAACACTTTAAGACATGGAGCTGATGCGTTTGCTTTGATTTTTTTTCCCCCTTTGAAAAATCCCATAAATGATCAAAACCTCACCATTTTAACCACTTTGGAGTATGATTTAAAAGAATTTTTTAAAAATAAAAATATGCTTTTTTAATGTTGTCTGGGTTTTCTTTCTCTTGGCCTCTTTCTTTCTTTCTTCTTCTCTCTCTCTCTCTCTCTTTCTTTTTCTTTCTTTCTTTCTTTCTCTTTTCTTTCTTTTTTCTTTCTCTTCTTTCTTTCTCTTTTCTTTCTTTCTTAATTTCTCCTTTCTTTCTTTTTTTCTTTCTTTCTCTTTTCTTTCTTTTTCTTTCTCTTCTTTCTCTTTTCTTTCCTCTTTCATTCTCTTCTTTCTCTTTTCTTTCTTCTTTCTTTCTCTTCTTTCTTTCCTTCTTTCATCCAAGAAGTCAATTCCATAGGTAATGTAAATTAAGGTGACTCCAGGTTGCCTTCCAAAGACTCTCCCCACCTCTGATCAAGTGGAAAAATGCATCACCCCAAAGTGATGAAAAGACTATTTTTACGGACGGTTCCCTCCTTTTGCTGCTCGCTTTGCTGAAGCATCATCTCAAGGACTTGATTTTCAGTTCTGCGTCTCTCCTGTTGCTTCCAAAGATCATCCTCACCTTCACGTGACTTTCCTCAGAGGTCACCTTTGTCTTTTATCTCGATTCTTCTCCGTCAGGGCTTGCTGCCTTCCTAAACCCATTATCCCCACTCCTGGCTGTTGGCAAGACAGGTTAGTGCAAAAGCACCATGGATAATGTTCGGCGAAAGCTGTTGAAGAAAGACCCTTTTGAAGTGGGTCCATTTTACTCTCACTTCTGGTCCTGCCAGACTGCAGCTGCGAATGCCCATTATAAGTTGAAGAAGGGGATAAAGAGCAGTCCTTTTAACAAAGGTGGCATTTATGAGTGAGATTTCCAAGGTTTTCCCCCCAAAAAAGGATTTTATATTTAGAATGAACCTAATCTCTCACTTCAGCTTTGTCATGCTTAGAATATTTTGTCGTGCCATTCTTTAAAAATAAGGAAGGAGAGGCTCCATATATATATAGAATAGAGCTGGAAGGGATCTTGGAGGTCTTCTAGTCCAGCCCCCTGCTTAAACAGGAGGATCTATACCATCTCAGACAAGTGACTGTCTAGCCTCTTCTTAAAAATCTCCAGTGATGGAGCACCCATGATTTCTGGAGGCAAGCTGTTCCACTGGTTAATTGTCCTCACTGTCAGGAAGTTTCTCCTTAATTCTAGGTTGCTTCTCTCTTTGATCAGTTTCCATCCGTTGTTTCTCATCATTTCCTTTGGTGCTCTGGTGAATAATGTGACCCCCCTCAAATTTTGGAATACTGCTATCATGTCTCCCCTATTTCTTCTTTTCTTTAGACTAGCCAGACCCAAGTCCTGCAGCCATTCTTCGTATGTTTTAGCCTCCAGGCCTTGGATCATCTTAGTTGCTCTTCTCTGAATTTTCTCCAAACTCTCAACATCTTTTTTGTGATATGGTGACCAAAAGTGGCTGCAGTATTCCAGGTGTGGCCTCACTAGGGTTTTATAAAGCGGTACTAATACTTCGCGTGATCTTGATTCTATGCCTGTTTATACAACCCAGGATTCTATTAGCTTTTTTGGCTGCTGCTGCTGCACACTGCTGGCTCATAGTCAAGTGATCGTCCACTAGGACTCCAAGGTCCCTCTCACAGTTACTGTTTTTAAGCCAGGTCTTGCCCAGTCTGTACGTGTGTGTGTATATGTGTGTGTGTGTGTGTGTGGATAGATAGATAGATAGATGGATGGATGGATGGATAGATAGATAGATAGATAGATAGATAGATAGATAGATAGATAGATAGATAGATAGATAGACAGATGATATACACAGATGATATACACAGATGATAGAGATAGAGATAGAGAGATACCATATGTGTTTCATATTTTTTTTTTAAAAAGTGCTTATTTTTAAAACAGAGGGAGGTCCTATCTTGCTGCATTATCTGTCTTAGAAAAAGTGGGTGTCAGATGGATGTCTTTGTGCAAGTCTGTTCAGCTGCATCCTCGAACTCGACGAGAGTCAAATGGCTTTGGAAACCCAGGGATTACAAATGATCACCTGACAGACGGTCTCTCTCAATACTGTTGGTTGTGCTCCTTTCCACTGTCCACTGGTGATTGGCCCCAAGTCACCCAGCCGGCCTTCACGGCTAAGACCTCCCATCCCATGATAGCTATAGTTCAGAATTTCAAGGGTGGCATTTTGGGTCACAAATGTAAAGAGTTAGACCAGGGAGATCAACCAGTCAAGCACAAACTCATTTTCTCGTGATTAAATAAAGGCTGAGCCAAAGGGATGTAAGAAATAAGGATGACCCTGGACAGAAAAAAAAGCCATTTCTCTTATAGCTCTTCAGCCTTAGCTCTCCAGGCCTTAGAGATGTGGGCTTAATGATCCTTTTCTGATAATTGTGTGTGGTTGGATCTACTTGATAGGTCTTAATTAAGTTGTTGTGTATTTTTAGAAGAAATTACAGCGTTTCATCGCCAAATTCGGCTGGTGTTCAGAGCTGAGCAGGTAAGTGTAATTATTTCATTATATTGATTGGTTGAACAAGACCTACTGAAGCAAAACACAAAGGATGGAGAATGAGAAGGAAAGGGGCTTTTTTTTATTCTCCCAAAAGACTTCTGAACCCAGGTTGGACCAAGAGTTTTTGGCAGTTCTACAACTAAGCCCAGAATCCTTTCACATATAATTTCACTCCTGTTCCTTTTTTTTTTTTCCTAACCAGCCTTAGTTAAAAAGGGGAAAGAAAAATGTGCTGCCACTATCATTAAATAACTGGGAAGGGAAGAAGATCCTCTTTACTCTGATCACAATCTTCCTTCTGCAGGCTCTATATTACTCTCCGAAAAATATCTGGGAAGATTGAAGAGGTTTACTGCTCTGCAAATATTGTAGGTCACTGTGTCCTAACTTTGCTCCCTTCTACTAAAATGGAAACATGGGAGAAGTTTTCTGCAAAAGAAAAAAAAACATAGGAATTATTCAGGATCTACCTCACCTACTACTCTGCCTCTTTACAAGATGAAACCTCTCAAGATGAACGAAAGCTCTCTGCGTTCTTTCATCTGATCTTAGTTTCGGAATGTAAAGATAAACAGCTGAATATGGAAAACAGAATTACGGAGTTGGAAGGGACCTTGGAGGTCTTCTAATCCAACTCCCAGCTCAAGCAGGAGACCTTGTACCATTTCAGACCAATGGTTGTCCATTATTTTTCTTAAAAACCTCCATTGATGGAGCACCCACAACTTCTGGAGGACAAGGTGTTCCACTGATTAATTGTTCTCACTGTCAGGAAATTTCTCCTTAGTTCTAGGTTGCTTCTCTCCTTGATTAGTTTCCATCCATTACGTTAATATGCTGGTCCACCTAAAAAAGGCTTTGGATATTTAACAGACATATATAAACATGCAAAACAATCAGCACCATTCAGACATTAATGTCTGTAAGCCCAACGGAGGAGCCCTTGATGGTTCTGGTGATCTCTGGGCTTGCTTGTTTTCTTGCAGACGTTTCATGATCCAAACTAGGTAACATCATCAGTGCTAGAAGGGAATGGGGTTTGCAAAGAGGAGGAGGAAGAGAAGGAGGAGGAGATGAAGAAGATGACAAAGAAGAACAAGAAAAAGAAGAAGAAGAGGAGGAGGAGGAGGAGGAGGAGGAGGACTGAGGGGTCCTTGAGCTCTCTGAGCTTGCTTGTTTTCTTGCAGACGTTTCATGATCCAAACTAGGTAACATCATCAGTGCTAGAAGCGAGTGAGGTTTCATCATCATAATACTGTTGATGTTACTTAGTTGGGTCATGAAACGTCTGCAAGAAAACCACCAAGTTCAGAGAGTATCAAACCCCACAGTCTTCCTCCTCCTCCTCCTCCTCCTCCTCCTCCTCCTCCTCCTCTTCTTCTTCCTCATGTTATCAGTTACATCATTCAGCATGCAGAACCAGGCAGATGCATAGAAAACTATGCACAATGAGGTGTGGGTAATACTTGGTTAGCATCTGCCAAGGAATTCCAGGGCTGTCAGCTAGATTGGGAGGTTGGGGAAAAAAAATATCTCAGAAGAAGACAATTCCAACCGATTCTTTTTTGCAGCCGAGAAAGCTATCTGGATATTTCGCCAGAAGCGGAGTCCTTCCCATCAACTTGAATTAAGGGCCCAGCCATGCAGTTCTACAAGCTAGTGCAGCTCTCACTTTCCTTTAAGCAAATAGTTTGGAAAGAATGGCGTGCAAAAAAAACAAACAAAAACCTGAAATAAAAAAAAAAGGAACGAACTTTTAACTGCCACCATTTCCCCAAAGAGAGAATTGATAATGGAAAGAAGTGATGGCTGCTTTTGAGAGTGTTTTTTCCAAAATAAGAGGCATTGCTTTAGAAACCCTTCCCTTCTCCTGTTTGCCTTTCAAATGGAAGATATCAAAGGTGATTCTTTTAAAGCTCGTCGACAGTAACAAAGTAATTTCTGCTCTTCCATTCCACATCCATCTCGGTAATTCTGTTTTTATTGGCTGTGCTTATTCGGTTACAACCGAACTGGAAGAGGGAGGCCGATTGAAAGGCTGCAGAATTGGATATCCTTAAGACACCCAAATTGAATTTTATTCCTTTGCTCTCATCGCCATGCATTAGAGACTTGACATGACCAGGTCTTGGTATGCAACAGCCCTAACCACAGAATTAATCACAAAGGTCATTTTTATTATTTACCCTGGACGTAGTTTCAGTTGCTCATGTGGACGAGAAAGGTCTTTTTTGGGGTTAACAACTTTGACAATCATGCCATGTTGGTTAAACTCTTGTTCGCCAGAAATATTGGACGATCTAGAACTGTCCACTCAGAAAGCAATTACAAGTAGTGCTCAACTTACAACAGTTTATTTAGTGACCTCCCCCACCCCCCAGGATAAAGCTTCAGCTACAATCCTGCCTTGAAGAAATATTAGCAGTTCTTCCTCTGCTATTGCAAGTGAAAATGCTGCCTTCCCAAGACTTGTTTTCGCCCAGCTTCCCAAGGCCACCTGTTTCCACCCAGCTCCAGACCTTAATTCTGCTTGCAAGTGCTGGAGTCCTTTGAAGTGGGTACGTGCATTGCTAAGCAAGATCCAGTAGAGGGCGCTGTTTTGCTGTCAGTCATTGACCGGCCTGATTTGCTGCAGGTAATCAATCAAGATGGTCAGAAGGAGGCCCCCTACTGGAAAGACTCTTTGAGGATGCAGGAAAGGAGCAAGGCGGGCAGAGACCCTGCAGCTGCATTGACAAATAACAGAATAAACACCATCGCCATTGACAAAATCCCCATCGGTCAATTGCAAAAAGGCAGCTTGACTTGAAACAGCTTACATCCTGGAATGATACCTTTAACACCATCAAACAACAAGAACTTTTAACTTTTATATGTCGGTTTTATATTTTAATATTCTAATGTTCATTGCCCAAAGTCCCTTTCTGAGGGAGATGGATGGTTTAAAAATTAGATAGATAGATAGATAGATAGATAGATAGATAGGTAGGTAGGTAGGTAGGTAGGTAGGTAGGTAGGTAGGTAGGTAGGTAGGTAGGTAGATAGATAGATAGATAGATAGATAGATAGATAGATAGATAGATAGATAGATAGATAGATAGATAGATAGATAGATAGATAGATAGATAGACAGAACAGAGAGATGAAATAGATTAGAGCAATTAGAGATAGATGATAGATAGCAAAAACTGATTATCCCACCGCCTGGGCTGAGCAGGCACCCCTGGCCATCCTGGCGCTGAGCGTTAACTAGATTACTTTTCTAGCCCTGCCTGGCAAGAGTTAATTGGTACATTTATCACTGTTTGCCCAGAGAACCAGGTTGGGCTAATTTTGAGACAGAAAGTGAGCATCCCACTCCTTCTTCCTTGGCTGTTCACTGCTTTGGGCTGATTTCAGCAACCTGGGATAAATCAAAAGCATGCATAATTGCATTTTTGAATCTGTGTACATTGCTAGCCAAGTTCTTCCTTTTAGGATGAGCTGGTCTCTGCCTCTGGTTTTGCGTCGCTTAATTGTATGCCCTTTTCTCACAATGAACCCAGCACGCCCCCTCCCCCAACCTGTAACCTAAAATGCCACTTGGATGAAAAGCAACAATTCCACTAAACCTCATACAAATCAAACCATACAGCAAAACCACTCTGGGTTTCGCCTATAAGCATTAAGCAAAATCCACATTGCCAAATTGAAATCCCAAAATATGTTCCCAGCCCTCACAGCTAGTGCCAACTCGGTTAGGGGCAAAATCCCTTTAATCTTACAGTGTAGCAGCATTTTACACCGGCTGGATGGTTCTTCTGCTTTCCCATCTCCCAAGGTCTTCCTCGCATACTGTGACATATCTCCACTGACGCTGTAAACCAGTAGTTCTCAACCTGTGGGTCGGGACCCCATTTGGGGTCGATCGACCATTTCACGGGGGTCGCCAAGCAAGGCTGTCCGCCATTTTTTTTGTCCGCCATTTTTTCCCCTTTTTTGGCGGGTGCCTTACCTCCCTTGGGCTGGGCCAGCTGGTGGTCGGCCTGCTCCGTCTCTGCCGCTTGCCAGCTACGCCTCAGCCGGCGCAGGGGGCGGAACCACGCATGCGCGGCGCTCCCAGGCAGGGAAAATCCTCGACTTACGACCGGTTTAGTCCTCGACTTACAACCGGTTTAGTCCTCGACTTACGACCGGTTGGGGTCGCGGCATTAAAAAGGTTGAGAACCACTGCTGTAAACAGACGGCTCTTCGTTTTCCTACACGCAACGATGGGTGCCTTGTGTTCCTAGGAAGGTCTATAAAGCTGAGCTGGATCCGCAAAGGGCGGCAGGTAGCTTCACGTACATCACCCCATAGCCACTCATCTGCAACGGTAAGTTTGCCTCCAACCTGCTCCCCACCTCCCAGTTAACCCGAGGACTATTCTTCAGTTGCCTATAACCTGGTGGATTATAGCGGTGTTGGGAAATTTGGAATTACCAATCAAGGAGAATCTTTGTAGCTCAGGGTTGAAATTAGGGGCCCTT
>NW_015387190.1:259353-346783 GCF_001527695.2 Protobothrops mucrosquamatus | reverse complement strand
ATCTATCTATCTATCTATCTATCTATCTATCTCTATATCTATCTCTATATCTATCTATCATCTCTGTCTATCTATCTATATCTATCTATCTATCTATCTATCTATCTATCTATCTATCTATCTATCTCTGTCTATATATATATCTATCATATCTATCTATCTATCTATCTATCTATCTATCTATCTATCTATCTATCTATCTATCTATCTATCTATCTCTGTCAACAACAGCCTAAGGACAATGCCACCAATATCGGCAGGGCAGAGAACTGTATATAAACAGTGAACAAACCCCACACTCACTCGCTCTGACGATGTTACCTAGTTGGGTAATGAAATGTCTGCAAGAAAACAACCAGGCTCAGAGAGCACCAGCACCTCTCAAATTCGGGAACTGTCCCTTACAGCACTTTCAAGCAGGGAGCCCCAAAATTTAGCTTTGATGTCTTTGCACCCACAACCTGAAGTGTCTCTTTCCCCCCTCATCCCCTACATTTCAATAATTGGAGAGAGAGAGACATTCCCTAATGTGGAAGTGCTAGCAGGTGCTACCTGCTGGTCTATCTCTGCTCCATTGGAGGGCGATGTCTTTTCTCACAACAACCTTCTCAGTGTGCCATACAGCAAGTAGACACAAGGACGGCAGAATTCATTCCAGATTGACAGGTCATCTCAGCTACATCACATGCTTCGCCGCCTGTGACTTTATGACTGGGTGATGCAAAGGTCCCGAAAGAAGCAGAACAGCGGGGCAGTCCTTGAAAAGGGATTTCCCAGGCTGATAGAACAACCTGAAATAACTTCCTTTGTCTGCTTGCTGAATCGGATCTTGTGACTGAAAGACAGCTGATGGATGAGGCAATGTGACCTGCCGGATTGCAACTCCACGAAGGAGGCCATGCGATCCACCGGAAGCCGCCTAGGAAGTAGGCCACTTCTGGGAATTGCGAAATATTGTCCCTTTCTCTATTGAATGAATGCAATACGTCTTATTTTTCTTTCACACTGAATGACTATATTTGTTTGTTTAATTGATTGATTGATTTGTAGCTTGCCTTTATTATTATTATTATTGTTCTACAACAATACAAATTCTCGCCACCGTGGTAGAAACTGGGATGCCTCCTGATTGCTTCCTCAACAGAAGGCAGAAGCCTTATTTATTTTTATGGATTTATCTAAAGGCAGAATAGAATGTCAAAAATATTCAACTCCAACCTCCATCTTTCCCAGCCACGGGAGCCGAGGATGAGCGATGCCATGAGTTGCAGCTCAGCAAATTTTGGAGCTCACCAATGTCTTATGGAAAAGGGGAAGGGTGGGGACTTAAATTTTGTAAATAGTGGGCGGAGAAGAGAAGGTATTTCAGGGTCGGCCCGAGTGTTCTATAATTTATAATTGTCAACGAGATTTTATAGCGACATTTCTTAACGGTATTTCATGTTGTAATACTTTACGTCTTACTCTTCGGCGTCTTCCTTCTGCCACGTTATCCTCAATAGTAAGATGTCGAGATCCATCTTATTTTATCGATATTAGCAAGGAGCACCAGGCCTTCTTCCAGAATGTTCTTTGTGAGCAGAAATGGGAGAAACAGAATACAGTAACAGGCTTGGAAGGGACCTTGGAGGTCTTCTAGTCCAACCCCCTGCTCAAGCAGGAAACCCTAGACCATTTCAGACAAACGGCTGTCCAGTCTCTTTTTAAAAACTTGAGGTGTTGGAGCATTCACAACTTCTGGAGGCAGGTTGTTCCACTCATTAATTGTTCTCACTGTCAGGAAGTTTCTCCTTAGTTCTAAGTTGCTTTTCTCCTTGGTTAGTTTCCATCCATTGCTTCTTCTCCTGCCTTCAGGGGCTTTGGAGAATAGCTTGACTCCCTCCCTTCTTTGTGGCAGCCCTTTAAATATTGGAAGACTGCTATCTTGTCAACTCTAGTCCTTCTTTTTATTAAACTAGACATCCCCATTTCCTTCATAAACCTTCATAACACAATCATCTTCCCTTCCTTTGGCAGATAAACAAACTAACCATAAGAGGTTACCCTTTCAGGGCCAATTGTACTGAGAAAAACTAACTTTAGAGTGTCACCAAGAAACCAGCAAATCCTCAGTAGCTGAGCCGATTCTTCTTGTCATTTAATGACCCAAAATGAATTGTTTCTGGGGTTTTCAACCCCCGAGTAACTTGATATAATAAAAATAAAAATCTCTGCTCCTCTGAATTTCTAAACAAGTTTTTTTTTCTTCTCCTCCTGCATCTACCTCACAAGGTTTTGGTAAAGATCGCAGAGAAGGGGAAGACTTGGGCCATATACTATGGTGCAGCCATCTCTTTCATGTTTTGGGTGTTCCTTGAAAACTGGAGAAGGTGAGACATCGACAAGTAAATAAATAACACTCCTTGCGTGCCAGCGGCTCCGTGTTGTGAAATGTTTTCCCCAGGGTGGCAATTGCTAATCCTTTCAGCGAAAGCAAAAGAAAGGACTTGGGTTTAATTGCTGCGAGGTTACATCATGCTCTCTGCTTAAGCAAGCCTTAGATGCGTTCAAGCTAAGGCAGATCACCTTCCCTTAATTGACCACAGATTCTGCAAGGTGAATTGTTGCATGACGTCAGTCACTTCTCCCAAGTTCAAACTCTTGGTTCAAGTGCAGCCCGGAGCGGTGAAACATAAACTAGAATAGGCAGGTGCAAAAATGCAGGGGACGGCCCGGTTTGGTGCATTACCTTATTAGGTGAGTCAGTTTGGTCTAGTGGTGAAGGTGAACCAGGAGATGTTGAGTTCTAGTCCCAGCATGAAAGCTGGCTGGGTCACTTTGGGCCCATTTAACTTTAATTTAGAGTTCTCCAAAGTTTCCCCTCTACGTATGAATACTGCTTGGTGGAGCCCCAGTCTGTAAAATAACAGGACATGAGTCACGGGACAAAATGAGCAGACTTCTCGTTTTGATTTTTACCTTCAGAATTAAGGAGAACAAGTAAAACACACAAAAGAAGTGGAGGAGGAGGAGGAGGAGGAGGAGGAGGAGGAGGAGGAGGAAGAGGAGGAGGAGAAAGGAGAAAGAGAAGATGGTAGAGGAGATGGAGATAGCATGATGGGAGAGAAGGACAAGGAATGATGGTGGAGAAGGAGAAGGAGAAGATGGTGGAGGAGGAGAACGCATGATGGTGGAAGAGAGGGACAAGGAATTATGGTAGAGGAGGAAGAGAAGGAGAAGGAGAAAGAGAAAGAATGGTGGAGGAGGAGGACGAAGAGAAAGAAAACGGGATGTCAATGAAGTGAGCAACCAAGAGGAACTGGACCTACAACCACCCCTTTCGTGAGACACCATATTGTAGGAACCAAAACTGTTCAGCCCAAGAAAAGTTCTTTGGCAAGAAGACTATCCCGCTGCATGCAAATCACGGCTTGGGAAGCAGGTGAGTGAGTGTGTGTGTGCGTGTGTGCCGATGATTAAATAGTCCATTTATCATTGTTTGACATTCAGGGTCTGCCGCCCTGTGCTCAGCCTTTTATGATCTACGCTCATAATCTGCATTAACTATTCTGGGGAAAATGACAATTTAAAATGGCTTAGTGACTGCAGCGCTGGCCTAGTTTTTACATCCAGACTTTTTCTTTTTAAAAAAACAGACCCTGGCACCGAGCCACACAAATACGGAACACAAGCATTTTTTAAAAAAACAAAACCCCAAAACAAGTGGAGGATATTAAATTTAATCTCACAGGTGCTCAGTTAGAATCAAACATCCTTGTTCAAAAGCCACTTTGGGGAAACAGGCTAAAACTGCTGCTACTAATAGGAGGGATCTTCAGTTTGAGATGACACATGTCTGCCAGGAGATCCCCTGATCCTAGCAGGAAAGCCGGTGGGATCTTCAAGAATGTGATCCAAGAGAGCAAGCTGGGAGACACAGCCATGCAATCCAATGTCCCTTGGAAAGGAACGCCTCGCCCAAATTTATACCACCTATGCATTTGTCATGTGGCCTAGTGACTTTAAAACTAATCGCTGTGTATGGAAACTCACCATTATAAAGGAAGTCAGGAACATTTTCCTCTCAAAAGTTCTACCATAACATTAATTTACTCAATTTATGGTAAGCAGAGGTAAAGGAATACAATAGACAGAAGAAGGGTTTTTTTTAATTTAAATGACATTATATTTATTTGAGAGGGCATAATTTTAATGCTTATTTTAATATTATTTTAGTGCTACTTTTTTTTTTAGGAAAAAGAGCTCCTCGGGCAACATAGAAGAAAATTAAAATACATAATAAAACTACTTTATTTAAAATCAGGGCAAGCCTATCCCATTTGGCGGTCTTCATTCGGATGCACGGTATAATCTCTTGAATGAGGAAGTCATACTGGGGTGAAAATTAATGTTTTGGTCATGTTTAATTGGAGACATTTCAGCCTCCTGCATATCTCTAAACTAGCTTGAGCATCAAAGCCAAAACAGCTCCCCATTCATTTTTCTGTCCCATCAAATATCATGTTTCCTTCCTTAAAGGTGATGACAGATTTTACTCCTGGTATCCAAAACGATGTCCTTTATGATAGCCAGGTCATAACATTTTTTTTTAATTGAGGAGAAGGAGAAGGTGGAGCGGAAGGACCAGGAGAAGAAGGAGAAGGAGAAGGTGGAGCAGAAGGACCAAGAGAAGGAGGAGAAGGAGAAGGAGAAGGTGGAGCGGAAGGACCAGGAGAAGGAGGAGAAGAAGGAGAAGGTGAAGTGGAAGAACCAGGAGAAGGAGAAGGAGAAGGAGAAGGAGAAGGTGGAGCGGAAGGACCAGGAGAAGGAGGAGAAGGAGGAGAAGGAGAAGGTGGAGCGGAAGGACCAGGAGAAGAAGGAGAAGGAGAAGGTGCAGCGGAAGGACCAGGAGAAGGAGGAGAAGGAGAAGGTGGAGCGGAAGGACCAGGAGAAGGAGGAGAAGGAGAAGAAGGAGAAGGAGAAGGTGCAGCGGAAGAACCAGGAGAAGGAGAAGAAGGAGAAGGAGAAGGTGGAGCGGAAGGACCAGGAAAAGGAGGAGAAGGAGAAGGAGAAGGTGGAGGGGAAGGACCAGGAGAAGGAGGAAAAGGAGAAGGAGAAGGTGGAGCGGAAGGACAAGGTGGAAGAGGAGGAGAAAGAGAAAGGAAAAGAGCGACCCTCTCCAGTTGTTAGGACTACATATCCCAGGAATGGCCGGACATTCTCGGGCTTGTAGTCCTAACTTGGACCGGCCGCAGGAGGCCGCCCCGAGGACTTGGCTCCTTTTCCCGAGGACAGTTAGATAACGTTCGCAAACAACCCACAAGCCCGGACAATGAACTTTCCACCCCATCCGACACCCGAACTAGAGCTAGTAGTCGCTGCAGCTATAAAACCCCAGGCACTTGCAGAAACCGCCCGGGGGTCCGCAGAAGCGCTCGCCATGGGAGACCCGGTCCTGGGCTGGGCGCTGGGAACCTGGGCGCTGCTCCTGCTGCTCCTGGCCCTGGGGCTGCTGTAAGTGGGGGCTGCTCGAGGCCGGGGGGGGGGTTTAGAGGGGGCAGAGGGAAACGGGGGGAACCCCCTCCCGGAGTTGCAGGACGGGACTGGGGCTTTTGGTGGCGTAAAAGCGCAAGGTGGAGCCGGTTATTGGATCGAAGTTGTGGTAACTTGCGACTCGATTTGATTTCAGGTTTTTGGTTTTTTTTTCTGTTAAAACTTTTCTTCTTCTCTGCTCTCTTCCCCCTCCTCTGCTCCGCTCCGTTCCACTCTACTCAACTCTCCTCTTTTCTTCTTTTATCTCCTCTTCTCTGTTCTTCTCTCTTCTCCGTTCCTCTCTTCTCTCCTCCATTCTTCGCTCCTCTCCTCTGTTCTTCTTGTTGACATTGTCCCGTTGCTCTGCTTCAAGCGACTTTGAACTGCTACGTAGGTGGAAGAGAACTGGAGGTGGAAAACCGCAGGAATTAACACTTTGGTACCCAGGTGGTGGTGGTGGTGGTGGTGGTGGTGGCACAACCCAAGAGGATAAACGCTATCAATGCCATTCTTCCTATATCAACCTTAGTAGCAAGACTAGACCGGGAAATCAACTGCACCAGAAGGCTAGATTTATTTTCATGGGGTTTGTTATAATAACAGGTCATTGTCTCAAGACATGGTTTGTTATAATAACAGGTCATGGTTTGTTATAATAACAGGTCATCCTCAAGACATGGTTTTTCCAGCAAGCGGGCCTGACCTAGGGAGGATTTTAGGTAGGGATAATTTTAAAAGTATTTTAATTGGAAACACAGCTGGTAATATTTGGTTTTAATTCGGCTTTTATCGGGGTTTATTTTTTGTATTTCTGTATTTTTGTATTTTGCATTTTTTTGTATTGTGTGTATATTATTTGTTTTTAATATGCTGTGAACCGCCCTGAGTCCTATGGAGAAGGGCGGTATACAAATTAAATTATCTATCTATCTATCTATCTATTGCACTGGACAGCCTCCTCCCCCTCCTTATAGAGCAGTGAATTAGGGAAGGGTCTGCTTGAGCAGCTTCCAAGTGCTTCCTCCTTTTTCTGGACTTAAAAATGTTTCAGCCCCCCTTACCTGGAAAACCGCTTCTGCACAGCTTTGTCGAGGTCATCTTCCCCATTCTCTGCATCTAGGACATCTTTGCTGTCCTTCAAGGTGGGGTTGATGGACCTTCTGATCTTCTCCACCTGCCAAGCCTTCTTTGTTTGGAACCCAGTGACATTATCCTGCTAATATTCTTTTTTTTTCTTTCAGCTATGGGACCTGGCCGTATAATTTCTTCAAGAAATTGGGAATTCCTGGCCCAAGACCACTGCCTTTTATCGGAAGTTTCCACGAATATCGGCATGTGAGTATATTGTACTGCTTCATATCCCAGTAACCTGTAGACAAACCCAATGGTGAAAAGAGATTGCTTCCTTCCCCCCCCTCCCCCAAGGGGGACATTGTGACTTGAATCACCTCTTCTTTGCCTCCTCAGAAGAAGGTCTGAAAGAATAAAGACTACTAGTATTAAACTGAGGTAGTCCTCAGGCTTATGACTATTCATAGTCATAAGATGAGGACTACCACTAAAGCCATCTGCCTTTCTTTGGCACCTCTCTCAGAATTCCTTGGTGTCCATTCTGAAGATATTGTCCCTGTATCGATTTAACCATATCATCAACAGGGACTCAAGGCTTACTAGTTGAAGGGCTTTTAATAGCTGTTCATACTCTTCCAGTCTCTGTTGAAGAAAGGATTACACTGCCTTGTTTTCACTGATCTCCCTCTTTAACTTGACAGGGTATTCTGCAGTTTGACCAGATATGCTTTGAGAGATACGGCAAACTCTGGGGGTGAGTCACCTGTCAGAATGTCACCTTCATAAGGGAAGGAGCTTTTAATCGGTCTGCAGGATTTAATTTGCTTTTGCTGTCCGAGTAGAGACGTAGGTTGGATAAACTGAGATTCTCATCCTTATTTCCTCCCCTCCTCAAATCCTTAAGAAATAGACAATTGTGCAGAATCACATTTGCAACAAACACATCCCTTTTGATAGCAATAAAGGAGAAGATCTGTAGCTCAAGGTTGAAATGAGGGGTTCTTTGTGCTCTCTGAGCTTGCTTGCTTTCTTGAAGACGTTTCATGACCCAACTAGGGAACATCATTAATGCTAGATTAGTACTAGAAGAAAACAACTAAGGTCAGAGAGCACCAAGGACCCCCCACATCCCTTTTGAGCCAAGAACTGAACTTCAGGACAATGTTCTCTACTTGACTGGCTATTCAGCAGGAAAATAGGAAAACTTGATCCTGTCTCTTTATAAAGATAAACCCTACATTTCAAAACATCTATTTTTGTTTTGACAATCAGACTGTTTGATGGCCGGCAACCTGTGATGGCCATTCTGGATCCCGCCCTCATTAAAAGTGTCCTGGTCAAAGAATTCCATACTTATTTCACCAATCGCCGGGTAGGTATCCAAACGTGAGGCTGTTAGAACTTCACCAGGGCCGAGAAACAGAAGCCCAGCAAGGGAACTGGGAAGAGCAGTTGTGGTTTAGGTGTTGGGCTGGCACTGGGGAGACCTGGGTCCAAGGTCTCCCTGAATCCTGGAAGCCTCCCAAGTGACTTTGGGCCAGTCACTCTTTCTCCACCGAAACTCATGTAGTTGTTGTGAAAGAGATTGGAAGTGGAACAATATGCCATCTTGAGTTCAGAGAGATAGCTACAGTAGGTAGTTATGTAAGTAGGTAGATAGATGATAGACAGACAGACAGACAGACATAGAGATGGAGATGATAGATAGATAGATAGATAGATAGATAGATAGATAGATAGATAGATAGAGAGAGAGAGAGAGAGAGAGAGAGAGAGAGAGAGAGAGAGAGAGAGAGAGAGAGAGAGAGATACAGACAGACAGACTGACTGACTGACTGACTGACTGACTGACTGACTGACTGACTGACATGATAGAGATGATAGATAGATAGATAGATAGATAGATAGATAGATAGATAGATGATAGATAGATAGATAGATAGATAGATAGATAGATAGATAGATAGATAGATAGATAGATAGATAGATAGATAGATAGATAAATGGGAGACATGAGAGAGATGACATACAGCTAATAAAAGCAAATTTAAAGGAAAGGACTGAGAAAGAACAGCATGAAACTTTTCTGTTTTCATTTTCTTTATATTTCCCATTATTCAGAATTTTGGTCTGAATGGCGATCTGGACACAGCCATATTCTTCACTGTCAATGAACAGTGGAAGAGGATTCGCAATACCTGGTCTCCCAGTTTCACCAGTGGGAGGCTGAAGGAGGTAAGCGATGAGGGTTGGATGCCTTTCAGACTTCTCAGCGATTCGTGCCCGCCATTAAATATTGTTAGTGGTTGTTTTTAAGCATGAGAAGACTCACACAGAAGAAAGTAACCCAGATTGAAGTTGCTTCACACCGAGTGATTTGCAAATGGCTATCTGAACCGTCTTATTGGTTTCAGCCTATAAATGGTAGAAGTGTCTACTGCATCTCATACCTTGGTCTTCCTGTCAGATGCTGCCCATCATCAACCATTATCATGAAATCTTGGTGAAGAACCTTCAGAAGAAAGTGGACAATGATGAAGTGATGGATATGAGGCTGTAAGTAGTATCTATGAGAATTTGGTGGAGAGTTTCCCTTTTCTAGCATAAATTTACAAAAGGAGAGTTCGTAACCAAAGCATATAAAAATGATGTTGGACCTGAGGGTTCATAATTTCCATAATACGTGAAATCCCTCATGCAACTATTAAAGGATTCCTGAAATGACCCATTGAATATATCAGGAGGTGGCTTCCAGTGGTTGAACCTCCACACTAGGCTTCTCCTTCTTCCCTCCAGGATCTTTTCAGCCTACAGTTTGGATGTGGTAACCAGCACTTCATTTGGCATCAACGTTGACTCCCTCAACCATCCCAATGATCCTGTTGTTGTGAACATCAAGAAGATCCTCAATTTTAGCTTCCTCAATCCTATTTTAATCTTAACTGGTAAGATGTGTTTGTAGGCCACAGAGGTGAACATCTCTGCTCTGCATCTTGGTTGCTTGCTGGAAAGGCACTCATTCTAGGCTGCACTTCATTCTTGATTCCAACAATATCTGAGTAACATTCCTGTGTTTTCCCCATGTCTTGCACTTTTCATCTTTCCATAAAAATTAGCTGAGAGGAGAAAAGAAAAGAAAAATCAGACTGGGTGTTTCATGGCTGAGAAAAGTTGTTTTGCCACTAATTGTTCAGTACCTAAGATCCTTCACTAGAAATTTAGACCTTCTTTCCCTAAACTAACATTACTCAAGGTCTTCATTGGCTACCATCCCAACCTGTGTTGGTTGGTAAATTATGGGGAAAGTACGGTAGAAGAAAACTTTTGCAATAGCTATTCAAGCTATAGCTTTATTAAATTTCTAGTCTAACGAAGAGAAGGACGAGGGGGGACATGATAGCAGTGTTCCAATCTCTCAGGGGCTGCCCCAAAGAAGAGGGAGTCAAGCTATTCTCCAAAACACCAGAAGGCAGGACAAGAAGCAATGGATGGAAACTAATCAAAGAGAGAAACAACCTGGAAGTAAGGAGAGGTTTCTTGACATGGAGAACAATTAACCAGAGGTTGTGGATGTTCTATCACTGGAGGCTTTTAAGAAGAAATTGGACAGCCATTCGTCTGGAATATAGGTTTCCTGCCTAAGCAGGGGGTTGGACTAGAAGACCTTCAAGATCCCTTCCAACTCTATTATTATTATTATTATTATTATTATTATTATTATTATTATTGTTGTTGTTGTTGTTGTTGTTGTTGTTGTTGTTTTGTTTTGTTTTGTTTTGTGTTGTTGTTATTATTATTATTATTATTTTACTCAATCAATTTTACCCTGCCTCGATCAGTATTGCAACTCTCTCACAATAGACCTGCAACTTTGCTAGAGTCTTTCTCCTAAAACAAATAAATAAACAAAAAAGCTATTGGGAGCTTCCTGCTGTGTTTTTCTCACTGTGTTGCAGCTTGGTTGTGTTCAGGCAAATGATCTGTTTTTTTTCCCCACTCCCCCACCCTTCCCCCAGTTCTTTTCCCATTCCTTACTCCAGTGCTGGAAAAGCTCAACTTTAGCGTGTTTCCCAAGTCTTCGATAGACTTCTTCAATGGTGTCGTCAAAAAAATCAAAGAAGATCGACAAAAGGAGAACCACACGGTCAGTCTAGACTATTTGTCTCGTGGTTGGTCTTGTTCCGTGGCCTTTGTGACCTGGATTTTGTGCACTCGGTGTATGTTTGTGCATGCCAGGCAGGTTTCAGAACTTCACATTGAGTTTCAAATACCTTCTAATAAAGGAGAATATTTGTAGCTCAGGGTTGACAAGGGGGATCCTTGGTACTCTCTGAACTTGGCGGTTTTCTTGCAGACCTTTCATGGCCCAACAAGGTAATGTCATCAGTGCTATGATGATGAAACCTCACTCCCATCCAGCCCTGATGACATTACCTAGTTTGGATAATGAAACATCTGCAAGAAAAACAAGCAAGCTCAGAGAGCACCTCAAACACCTTTGAAGTCTACAATGGGCAATTGGAGCCATCAATGTTAGTTGTATCTCCTTAATGACAGTTTTGGGGTCTCTCTACCATTCCAGAACCGGGTTGACTTTCTGCAGCTCATGGTGGACTCTCAGGCTGCAGCCAACACCTCCGGGGAGGCAAATTCAGAGAAAGGTAAAGTTACAGATCTTGCTTTTGAAAGGAAAAAAAAAGGTTGCTTGGGGCATATTGATGTGCACGGATGAACTCAAAATAAACATTAGCAAATGATGCTGAAGCCACGAGGCGCTGGGAGAAAGGATGGATCAAATATGTTGTAGGTTGGATGCTATGCACAAAGGCCGGCTTTACTGACATGGGATCAGAATGTTGATTACAGAGAAGGCTTCGCCTGAAAGATAATGAGATAAGAGACAATAGATGGGCAAGACACCTACATCACTCCTTCAAGTGATTATCACCTTGAATTTGCAGCTTACCTGTCTACGTTAGGTCACCCTGGTGCAGAAGGGGTGCAACTTTAACTTCAAACCTCTTTTAAGTCCTCTTGCTCTTCACACATGCCTCCTAGAACAGAGTCCCAAGGAGATCAAAAATGCTTCTATTTTAAATTGGTCACCCTTCCAATATAACGTTAAACTATAACTAATCGTGTCTACAGTTTATTAACCTTAGTGTCAGCTTCAAACTTTGATTTTTCCCCCGGCAAAATATAGTTTCCTTTAGCCGAAGTGAGTTTGAAAGAATAGATAGAAGACAAAGAGAGGATTCTAAAGACTTTGTTTAAGTTTAATGTTGATTAAAATTACATCTTTATCTGCTCTTCCTACCCTGTGCTAATATTCAAACTGTCCCACAATTTGATAGATGTGTTCATTTGATCAAACTAGTGTTTGGTATTTTAGTTTTCCCTGCAGCTGCAAATACAACTGCTGACTTTCTTCGTATGATGAGAGAGAAAGCTGTTTAAAACTGTTGATCAAATCAGATCCCTGGGATAATTGTGTTACCCTGAAAGCCACAAGTCAATTTGAGATATTTGCTAGCGTGTATGTGTGTGTGTGTGTGTGTGTGTGTGTGTGTGTGTGGTGTAATAGTGAATGTTGAGCAGATTATCACCAGCTTTTTCTATGCTTTCTTTTCGTGTCTGACAGCTTTAACAGACAAAGAGATTTTGGCCCAGTCAATAATTTTTATTTTTGGTGGTTATGACACCATCGGTATCACACTCAGCTTCGTATCTTATTGTCTGGCCACCCATCCTGATGTTCAAGAGAAATTGTATCAAGAGATCAATGAAACGTTTCCCAATCAGGTAAGAATTTATTGTGTCTTATACATCTATGTTATCTGAGGATGGATCGTTTTAGGAGCTGTCCCACCAGCCCCACACATGCAGACTTCAAGCTAACAACTTTATTATGTTCTGTCTGTAATACAGGAATCTCCCCAGGCTGGCAGCCAACTCCTGGGAACAATTAGATAAGGCTCCAAGGAACTTAGGGGGTGAAGGGTCCTAGCCCCTTTGTAGTTGTGCAGAGACTCCAAGCTAATTCCTTGTTTGATCCTTCCTCTCTGTCAAGTTGGGTGCTTCCCAAAAGTAGCAGATGTAGAAGAGCAAAACCAGATTCTTGTTCTGACAGGACAGGACTTCTTCTCCTTACTGCAAAGATTACAAAACTGAAATGTAAACCTTGAGGAGGTGGGAGATGGCTGGTATTCTATGATTCCTGTTGTGCGAGAACATTTTCTTTAGGATTCCAGTTCTGATCCTTTGCTTCTAAACCACCTCTTGTACACCAGAATGTTATTTATTTGGTTTGGTTTTGATCTTTTATGTAGGCCCCTCCCACTTATGAGGCCATCCAACATATGGAATATCTAGACATGGTGGTGAATGAAACATTTCGTCTTTACCCTCCGGCGGAACGTCTTGATAGAGTTTGCAAAAAGACAGTGGAAATCCATGGAGTGACCATCCCAGAAGGGACCGTGGTTGTTGTCCCTGTTTTTGTCTTGCATCGTGTCCCGGAATATTGGCCTGAGCCCGAGGAGTTCAGACCTGAGAGGTATGTTGTGAGCAACACCGTTCTTCTGAAACTAGTGAATAAGGGACACAGCACCGTGAAGGCATCAGGGAGCAACGTGTTGGCTGTAACATCTCAAATGAGAGGTGGATCATTCTTTGACATCAACAATGTCATGCAGGGCTTTTTTTTATGATCCACATCCATAAACTGTGGTTGGAACTTAATTAAGTTCCAGTGGAGAAAATGATAGCTAAGCTGACTGTAGCAGCTGAGACAATGGCTTGGTTTAATGTCCCAACAACTGAACGAAAAGCTGTAGGGCAACTGGCATCGAGCCACACTGATAGGAGTAGAAGAGAAAAGTTATATGAAGGAAATTATATTTAATCTTCTATCTTAGAAGATAGTTAGAAAATATTTTCCTTTTGAACACGGCTGGTTGGGCCAAAATATGGGAGATAGGGTCTGTTGACTTACATTGTAGCTGTCATGAATTGGATATCATAATAGACTCTAAGATTCTGGGGTGTAACTCCTCGACAAGCCCACATTAATTAAGCGGAAACTACTTTTACACATTTCTCTTTATTGTTCCTCATCTGCAGACAGAATCTTGCCAAACTAAAGCAACTGCCTACATCATTAAAAATATACTTGTCACATACATTGTTGCAATTCAGAAGATGTATTGCTGAAGTTTACACACAAGAATCTAGTCAACTAAAGTTCAACACTAAATTGGCACCAGATAACGGTCAATGCAGATTGTGGGGTTGAACTTAGACCGTGGAGACATAATGACTCCAGGCTAATGACCACCCCCCCACCCCAGCCATGAGCACTCTTCTCCTAAAATACAGAAACGTTGCTCAGCCATGATTTTTCTCTGATTTGCAAATAGGTTTAGCAAAGAGAACAAAGAGAGCCGAGACCCGTATGTCTTCCTCCCTTTCGGAGCGGGTCCCAGAAACTGCATCGCTATGCGTTTCGCCCTCCTGGTGCTGAAAATGGGTCTGGTGGTTGTGCTGCAAAAAATTCGCTTCCAAACTTGCAAAGAGACAACGGTGAGTCAGGTTTGTTTTTTTTTACAGGGGAACAACTTCATTTCATTTCATTTCATTTTATTTGATTTATATCCCGCCCTTCTCCCAACGGGACTCAGGCGCCGAGTGTTGTATAAATTTTGTTTTTGTATGGGTGTTAGGGGCGGATTATTTTGGTTTAATTTTGGTTTATAAAATCTCAACACCACAATTTTAAAAGATTTTTTGGGTTAAATTTTAGGAGGGATCCGGTCCGCCGCTTGTTGGAAAAGCCATGTCTTGAGGGCGCGGCGGAAAGTAAGGAGATCCGGAATCGTCCAGATCTCAGGGGGTAGTTCGTTCCAGAGGGCAGGGGCACCCACAGAGAAGGCCCTCCCCCTGGGGGTCGCCAGCCGACATTGCTTGGCCGACGGCACCCTGAGGAGACCCACTCTGTGGGAGCGTACCGGTCTATGGGAGGGAATCTGTGGCAGAAGGCGGTCTCGGAGATAGCCAGGTCCTATGCCATGTGTTGGAAGCAGTCTTCTGCTCGTTCACTGAAGAGTTCACTCAACTGAATTCTGATCTCACATATATGTCTTGTACAAAGACACAAAGAGGTGATGAACGTGAAAGGAAGATCTCTTTGGAAAGACAGGGTCAACTTTTTTGGGATGAGAGTCCACCGTGTGTGTGTGTGTGTGTGTGTATGTGTGTGTGTGTGATTCTGCAATGAATAGCATGGATGGAGAGCCAACTTGTTAACTACATTTCAATTATCATCACTCCATGTGGTTTTGCTTCTATGTCTACTGATAGTAAAGTCCTGTTTGGTGTTCACAACACCAGCGTGAAGGTCCAGACACTCCCTGTGCCCTTGTTAGTTACAACACAAACAGTGGGAAAAGACATTTGAGTTGAACAAAATACTACAGAGGCCTCGTGTAGACAGGTAAAACATTGCTCTTGGTAGTCATCTCAGGCCTCCTTTGAAGAATCACCTCTATTTAATTCCATCTCTGTGATGTTTCTTTCTCCCTTTCTTTCGGTTAATGGGGAAGATCCCTCTGGAGCTGGACAACAGAGGGTTTGTGCAACCAAAGAATCCCATCAAGTTGAAATTGCTGCCCAGAACTGTTGTAGAACATGAAGAATAGAAGATCTGGAGGCTGGAAAGAAGCCGTGGTGTCTCTCTCTCCTCTTTCTTTCTTTCTTTCTTTCTTTCTTTCTTTCTTTCTTTCTTTCTTTCTTTCTTTCTTCCTTCCTTCCTTCCTTCCTCCCATCCTTCCTCTCTTCCTTCCTTCCTTCCTTCCTTCCTTCCCTTCCTTCCTTCCTCCCTTCCTCCCTTCCTCCCTTCTTTCCTTCCTGTTGTGCCTTCATGTCACATAACAGCAGCACTCTGAATCAGTGGAGTTAAATGCCTGTTTAGACATTTCCTCGTGCGATTTTCAAGGAATGTTGGATGCGCCAGTTAATTCTGGGATCCCTCCAGTCTTCACTTCAAAAACAAATAATAATAAACCTGCTTATGTAATACACACATCACTTGATTTTTGAGTGACTGATGGGGTAGAAAGATGATTAAATAAACAGAGGTTTTATGAGGAGCCCCTCTGCCCAGAGAGAGGAAAAGTAGAGGACACCTGTTGGTCATAAAAAGATGTTGGAATAAAAACATGCTTACATCCTGCCTAAATACAGTGAATAGAATAGAATAGAATAGAATAGAAGAGAAGAGAAGAGAAGAGAAGAGAAGAGAAGAGAAGAGAAGAGAAGAGAAGAGAGCTGGAAGGGACCTTGGAGGTCTTCTAGTCCAGCCTCCTGCTTGAGCAGGAGAACCTATATCGTCTCAGACAGACCTATATTGTCTTCTTTGGAGACATTTCACTTCTCATGCAAGAAGCTCCTTCAGCTCTGACTTGGATGGTGGAGGATGGAAGGGTTTATATTCCTTGCAGACAGCTGGTAATTTGCAATCTTTTAGAGAGTCCTTGAGGCCAACTTCACCTCCAAGTGGAGGCCTTTCATTCCCTATTTATTTATTTATTTATTTAAATTTATATACCGCCCTATCTCCCTTACGGGACTCAGGGCGGTGAACAGGCAATAATAAAAATCACAATAAATATTGAATAAAAAGCCTGCTCTAAAATACCCCGTATAAAACCCCTAGCAAAGCCCAATCAAAACTACGCCAGGCCGGCCACATGGAATAGATGGGTTTTCAAGGCTCGGCGGAAGAGGCGCAGGTCCGTAGTTGTACGTAGGTCGGGGGGTAGGTCATTCCAGAGGGCAGGAGCTGCCACAGAGAAGGCTCTCCCCCTGGGGGTCGCCAGCCGGCATTGACTGGCCGACGGCACCCTAAGGAGGCCCTCTCTGTGGGAGCAGACTGGTCGAAGGGAGATATTTGGTAGGAGGCTGTCTTGCAAATACCTAGGTCCATTGCCATGGAGCGCTTTAAAAGTCCCTACCATGAAAGGGATCATAAAATAAAGATAGTCATAGAAAATGATAAAATTAAACTTCTCTGGGACTTCAGAATTCAAACAGACAAGCACCTGCAACATCACACCCCAGACTTAACAATTGTCAATAAGAAATACAAAAAAGTCTGGATAGTGGACGTGGCAGTGCCTGGAGACAGCAGAATAGACGAGAAAGAACTGGAGAAGATAACAAAATACAGAGACCTACAAATAGAAATAGAAAGACTGTGGCAAAAGCAAGCAAGGGTAATACCAATAGTAATAGGCGCCTTGGGTGCAATCCCAAAACAACTGGAGCACCACTTGAACACCATCATCGGCATTGACAAATTCACCATTAGTCAATTGCAAAAGGCGGCCTTACTAGGAACTGCTTCCATCCTGCGACGATATCTGTAATACCATCAAACATCCACATCTGCCTATCCCAGGTCCTGGGTAAGGACTCGATAGGTAGACAAAAATGCCAAATCCAGTCTGAACATCTGGCTGACTGTGCGATGATCATCAACAATAATAATAACAATAAAAATAAAAATAATAATAATGAAAAAGCACAGAAAAAAAATAGAAAGAAAAATAAAAAAGAAAGGAAAAAAAGAAAAAGAAATGCTGTATGTAAGTGGGCAGTGCCCAAGGAGAATGACCGCAATCAGTAGACGCAGTGTTTCTCAACCTTGATAATTTTAAGGCCTGTGGACTTCAACTCCCAGAATTCCACAGCCAGCATTGCTGGCTGTGGAATTCTGGGAGTTGAAGTCCACATGCCTTAAAATTGTCAAGGTTGAGAAACACTGCAGTAGAGGAAGGGATCTCCTAAACCAGGGGTCTGCAACCTTGACAACTTTAAGACTTGTGGACTTCAGCTCCCAGAATTCCTCAGCCAGCATAGCTGAAATCCACAAGTCTTAAAGTTGTCAAAGTTGTCAAGACATGGCTCTTCCAACAAGCGGGCCTGGCCTAGGGAGGATTTTTAAATTGGGTTTTTTAGAAATTTTAATTAGCACAACACTAAAACATTGGTTTTAATTTGGTTTTATTCGGTGGGGTGTGTGGGTCTCTCTTTGTTTTTAATAATGTTGTGAGCCACCCTGAGTCCTTCGGGAGAAGGGCGGGATACAAATTGGAATAATAAATAAATAAATAAATAAATAAAGTTGCAGACCCCTGTCCTAAACCACTGTCCAGATGAGATCCCTCCTTCCCCTTCGCAAGCCTCTTCAGCACCACAACTGGACAGCTCACACAGCCTTTCGTCTGAAACCAGCTGCTTCCCATCAAGACACCTGCCGGATGTTGGCAGCTCCAGCAGGGGGGAAGTTGCAAAATATGGGAAACTACACAGCCTCGGGTTGGCCCGGTACTCCAGGGCTTGTAGTCCTAGCGGGGAGTGGCCCCGGGAGGCCGGGCTTGGCTCCTTCCCCAGGACGGTTATATAACCCCGGGACCTCCCAGACGCAACTCAGAAGCCGTCGAAAAAGCGCTCGCCATGGGAGACCCGGTCCTGGGCTGGGCGCTGGGAACCTGGGCGCTGCTCCTGCTGCTCCTGGCCCTGGGGCTGCTGTAAGTGGGGGCTGCTCGAGACCGGGGGTGTGTGTAGAGGGGGGAGAGGGAAACGTGAAAGCCCCTCCCGAAGTTGCAGGGCTCCCAGCTGGGGCGTTTGGAGAGCGCATTGGGGCTTTTGCTGGCGTAAAAGCGGAAGGTGGAGCCGGTTCTTGGATTGTAGTTGTGTTAACTTGTGACTTGACTTGATTTTAGTGTTTTTTTTTCTGTTAAAACTTTTCTTCTTTTATCTCCTCTCTTGTTCTCTCTTCCCCTTTCCTTTCTTCTCCTCTTCTTCTGCTGTCCCCGTCTCACCTCACCTCTTTTCTCCTCTCCTCTCTTCTCCTTTCTTTTCTTCTCTTCTGCTCTCCTCTCCTCTCCTCCTTTCTCTTGTCTTCCCTTCCCCCCTTCTACTCGCTGCTTGGCTCTCCTCTCTTCTTCTTTCTGACTTCCTCTACTCCAAGTGACTTTGAGCTATGTGGGAAAGGATAGGAGGTGAAAAAGCACCTGACCTGTGGTATCGATGCCATTCTCACTATGTCAACCTTAGCAACAAGACTACACCAAGAAATCAACTGCACCAGAAGGCTAGATTTACTTTTATGGAGTTTGTTCTAATAACAGGTCATTGTCTTATTGTGCTGCACAACATCCTCCTCCTCCTCCTCCTCCTCCTCCTCCTCTTTATGCAGTGTCTGCTTGAGCAGCTTCCAAGTACTTTCTCCTTTTTCTGGACTTAAAAAAAAGTTTCAGCCCCTTTTACCTGGAAAACCGCTTCTGCACAGCTTTGTCGAGGTCATCTTCCCCCTTCTCTGCATCTAGGACATCTTTGCTGTCCTTCAAGGTGGGCTTGATGGACCTTCTGATCTTCTCCACCTGCCAAGCCTTCTTTGTTTGGAACCCAGTGACATTATCCTGCTGATATTCTTTTCTTTTTTTGTCTTTCAGTTATGGGACCTGGACATTTAATTTCTTTAAGAAGTTGGGAATTCCTGGGCCAAGGCCGCTGCCTTTTATCGGAACTTTCCATGAATATTGGCACGTGAGTGTGTTGTCCTGTTTCACATCCTAGTAGCTTGTAGACAAATCCAAGGACTTTGGAAGACAAGGAGTCTTTCCTAAGGGAGATATTGTGACTTGAATCACCTCTTCTTGGCCTCCTCAGAAGAAGAGCCGAGAGAATAAAGGCTACCAGTACAGGTAGTCCTCAGCTTATGACCATTCATTGCAGTCGTAAGATGAGGACTACCACTAAAGCCATCTGCCTTTCTTTGGCACCTCTCTCAGAATTCCTTGGTGTCCATTCTGAAGATATTGTTGCTGTATCGGTTTAACCATATCATCAACAGGGACTCAAGGCTTACTAGTTGAAGGCCTTTTAATGGCTGTTCATACTCTTCCAGTCTCTGTTGAAGAAAGGATTACACTGCCTTGTTTTCACTGATCTCCCTCTTTAACTTGACAGGGTATTCTGCAGTTTGACCAGATATGCTTTGAGAGATACGGCAAACTCTGGGGGTGAGTCACCTGTCAGAATGTCACCTTCATAAGGGAAGGGGCTTTTAATCGGTCTGCAGGATTTAATTTGCTTTTGTTGTCCGAGTAGAGATGTAGGTTGGATAAACTCTCTGTAATTACTGAGATTCTCGTTCTTATTTCCTCCCCTCCTCAAACCCTTAAGGGGTAGACAATTGTGCAGAATCACATTTGCAACACACACATCCCTTTTGATAGCAATAAAGGAGAAGATCTGTAGCTCAGGGTTGAAATGAGGGGTTCTTTGTGCTCTCTGAGCTTGCTTGCTTTCTTGAAGACGTTTCATGACCCAACTAGGGAACATCATTAATGCTAGATTAGTACTAGAAGAAAACAACTAAGGTCAGAGAGCACCAAGGACCCCCACATCCCTTTTGAGCCAAGAACTGAACTTCAGGACAATGTTCTCTACTTGACTGGCTATTTAGCAGGAAAATAGGAAGCCTTGATCCTGTCTCCTTATAAAGATAAAGCCCGCATTTCAAAACATCTATTTTTGTTTTGACAATCAGACTGTTTGATGGCCGGCAACCTGTGATGGCCATTCTGGATCCCGCCCTCATTAAAACCATCCTGGTCAAAGAATTCTATACTTATTTCACCAATCGCCGGGTAGGTATCCAAACATGAGGCTGTTAGAACTTCACCAGGGCTGAGAAACAGAAGCCCAGCAAGGGAACTGGGAAGAGCAGTTGTGGTTTAGGTGTTGGGCTGGCACTGGGGAGACCTGGGTCCAAGGTCTCCCTGAATCCTGGAAGCCTCCCAAGAGACTTTGGGCCAGTCACTCTTTCTCCGCCGAAACTCATGTAGTTCTGAAAGAGATTGGAGGTGGAACAATATATATGCCGTCTTGAATTCCAGAACAGCAGTAGATATCTGGCTATCAATTAGATAGACAAATTATAGAGAAGATTAGATAGATAGACAGACAGACAGACAGACAGACAGACAGACAGACAGACAGACAGACAGACAGACAGACAGACAGACAGACAGACAGAGACAGACAGACAGATAGAATAGACATTTCTGTTTTTATTTTCTTTATATTTCACATTTCTCAGGACTTTGGTCTAAATGGAAATCTGGACACAGCCTTAACCATCGTTGTTGATGAAAAGTGGAAGAGGATTCGTAGTGCCTTGTCTCCCACTTTCACCAGTGGGAGGCTGAAGGAGGTAAGAGGTGAGGGTTGCCAGTCCTGGGTGCATTTCATCCTTTTCAACAATTCTTGCAACTCAGCCTGGCATTAATAATTGTCCGTGGTTGATTTTAAGTGAGCCCTTCTTCGTTAGCATAGAGGAAGCCCCCATATACTAGATTGGGCTAGGCTTTCTTCCAGCTTTGGAATGATTGAGCTTTGGAAGTTCTCTCTATGAAAAAGAGCTGATTCTGCTCATCTTCAAAACTCTTAGCTGAATTTTAGAAGCAGCTAACATTTGTACGTCCTTATGATCCACCAGCCTCACTGAATGGGATCTAGTTTAATATCTTGACATGCACAATGCTTACAGCAAATGAAGAAACAGCTATCGAATCAGCAAGCTATGACATTTAAGATTATAATAAGGCAACTTGTTGGTTTCATTCTATAAATGTTTAAAGTGTCTTCAGCATCCGGTACGTTGGTCTCCCTTTCAGATGCTGCCCATCATCAACCATTATAATGAAATCTTGGTGAAGAACCTTCAGAAGAAAGTGGAGAATGATGAAGTGATAGATATGAAGTTGTAAGTATTATCTAAGGAACTGGGTAGGGATCATCCTTTTTCTAACAGAAATTTACAGAAGGAAAATTTGTAACCCAGACATATCAAAATGGATTCACATTTTCCATAATACACGAAATCCCTTGTGCAATTATTAAGGGTTCCCTGAGATCATCTATTGAATGTATTATGAGGTGGCTTCTAATAGTTGAACCACCACGCTATGCTTCTCCTTCTTCCCTCCAGGATGTGGTAACCAGCACTTCATTCGGTGTCGATATTGACTCCCTTAACAATCCCAACGATCCTATTGTTGTGAACATGAAGAAGTTCCTCAAAATTAGCTTCTTCAATCCTGTTTTAATTTTCGCTGGTAAGATATCTTTGTAGGCCACAGAGGTGGACATCTCTGCTCTGCATCTTGGTTGCTTGCTGGAAGGGCATTCCGTATAGGCTGCACTTCATTCTTGACATCTGATGGAGGATTCAGATGACATCTTTGTAAAATGCTCATGTTTTCCTCCATATCTTCCACTTTTCTTCTTCTCTTTCCATAAACTTTAGTTGAGAAGAGGAGAAAGAAAAATCAGAAAGTGTGTTTTATGGTTGAGAAAGGTTATTTTGCCACTATCTCACACTAGCTGTTCAGTATCTGAGCATCGTGATTAGAACTTTAGAACTTCTTTCCATAAACTAGCAACACCCAAGGTCTTCACTGGCTAACGTTCCAAATCTGTGTTAGTTGTTAATAATAGGGCCAGTAATTTAGGAGTCCGTTGGGTAGAAGGAAGTTATTGTAGTTGCTGCTGAAGCTGGTAATTTTATTAAACATCATTTATTTATTTACTGACTTGATCAGTTTTAGTGTGCCTCAATCACAATTGTAACCTTCTGATGAAATCACTGTTGCAACTACAATTTTGCTAGACTCTCTCTCCTCCACAAAACTATTGGAGGCCTCTCACTGGGTTTTTTTTTCTTGGTGTGTTGCAGCTTGGTTGTGTTCACACAAATGATTTCTTTGCTTTTTCCCACCCCCACCCCTCCCCCAGTTCTTTTCCCATTCCTTATTCCACTGCTGAACCAGCTCAACCTGAGTATATTCCCCAAGTCTCCGGTAGACTTCTTCTTTGATGTCTTCAAAAAAATCAAAGCAGATCGACAAAAGAAGAATCACACGGTCAGTCTAGACTATTTGTCTCATGCTTGCTCTTGTTTCGTGGCCCTTGTGACCTGGATTTCGTGTTCTTGGTGTCTGTGTGTGCCAGGCAGGTTTCAGATCTGCCACTTGAGTTTTAAACACCTTCTAAGTCTACAATGGGCAACTGGAGCCATCAATGGTAGTTGTATCTCCTTAATGACAGTTTTTGGGTCTCTCTATCATTCTAGAACCGGGTTGATTTTCTTCAGCTCATGATGGACTCTCAAGCTGCAGCCAACACCTCTGGGGAGGCAAATTCAGAGAAAGGTAAAATTACAGATCTCATGTTTGAAATAAAAATAAGGTTGCTTGGGGCATATTGATGTGCATGGATGAACTCAAAATAAACATTATTGAAGGATGCTGAAACCACCAGGCACTGGAAGAGAGGAAGAGTGAAATATATTGTGGTTTGAATGCCATGCACAAAGGCCAGATTCACTGAAAGGGATCAGAATGTTTGATGAGAGAGAAGGCTGGTCTTGAAAGATAATGAGATAAGAGACAATGGATGGATAACACCCTACAGGATTCCTTAGATTGTCACCTTGAATTTGCAGCTTACCTGTCTACTTTAGGTCATTGTGATCTAGAAGGAGTTCAACTTTAACTTCAAACATCTTCCTTTAGGTTTTTTCGCTCTCTATGCCTGCCTCTTAGAACAGAGTCAAGAGAAGAAGATCAAATGTTCCTACTTTAAATTAGTCGTCATTCAAATATAGCGTTAAACTACAATTAAGCTTGTCTATGGCTTATTGACAGTATCAGCTTCAAAATTTGTGTGCTTTCTGCAAAATATAGTTAACAGTAGTTGAAGTATCCCAAAGATGTTTTTTCACAAGGCAACTGAACTTTCTTGTTTTTCTTGGGGGGGGGGGAGACAGAGAGAGAGAGAGAGAGATTTGAAGATGTTGATCAAATCAGATCCCCTGGATAATTGTGTTACCCTGAAAGCCACAAGTCAATTTGAGATATCTCCTCTAGTGTACGTGTGGTGTAACAGTGAATGTTGTGCTGATGATCACCAGCTTCTTCTGTGCTTTCTTTTCTCATCTGATAGCTTTAACAGACAAAGAGATTTTGGCCCAGTCAATTATTTTTATTTTTGGTGGCTATGAGACCATGGGATCCTCCCTCAGCTTCACGTCTTATTGTCTGGCCATGCACCCCGATGTTCAAGAGAAATTGTACCAAGAGATCAATGAAACTTTTCCCAATCAGGTAAGGCTCTTTTTGGCTCTATGACTCTCTTGGTTGAGAATGGGTCATTTTAGGAGCTGCCAAGCATGAACAACCAGACCCACACATGCAGAGTTCACATTAGCTACTTTATTATGTTCTGCCTGTAGTACAGGAATTTCCCCAGTCTGGCAGCCAACCCCTGGGAATAATTAGATAAAGCTCAAGGAACTGAAGTGGGATCAGCCCTGGCTCTTTTGTGATACACAGTGATTCCAGACTAGCTCCTTGCTTGATCCCTCCTCCCGGCCAGGTTGGGTGCTTCCCAAGAGTGGAGATGTGTTCATCCAGAAGAGCAAAACCAGAGTCTTCTTCTGACAGAATATATATATTACAGTTTTGATCCCTTGGTTCCAGATCACTTCTTATATACCTAGAATGTCATATTATTTTATTTTTGTCTTGTTTTGTCCTTTTGTGCAGGACCCTCCCACTTATGAGGCTGTCCAACAAATGGAATATCTAGATATGGTGGTGAATGAAACACTTCGTCTTTACCCTCCTGGGTCACGACTTGAGAGAATTTGCAAAAAGACAGTGGAAATCCATGGAGTGACCATCCCAGAAGGGACCGTGGTTATGATTCCTGCTTATGTCCTACATCGGGTCCCGGAATATTGGCCTGAGCCCGAGGAGTTCAGACCTGAGAGGTATGTTGTGAGCAACACCATTCTTCCGAAACTATTGAATAAGAGACACAGCACCGTGAAGGCATCAGGGGGCAACGTGTTGGTTGTAACATCTCAAATGAGATGTGGATCATTCTTTGACATCTACAATGTCACACATGGCTTTTTTTATGATCCACATCCATAAACTGTGGTTGGAACTTAATTAACTCTAGTGGAGAAAATGATGGCTAAGCTGACTGTAGCAGTTGACACAATGGCTTGGTTTAATGTTTCAGCAACTGAACAAAAAGCTGTAGGGCAACTGGCATCGAGCCACATTGATAGGAGTAGAAGAGAAAAGTTATATGAAGGAAATTATATTTAATCTTCTATCTTAGAATATAGTTAGAAAATAATTCTCTTTTGAACAGGGATGGGTGGGCCAAAATATGGGAAATAGGGTCTGTTGACTTACATTGTAGCTGTCACTAATTGGATATCATAATAGCCTCTAAGATTCTTGGGCATATCAACTAAAGTTCAACACTAAATTGGCACCATATAAGGGTCAACGCAGACCGTGGGGTTGAACTTAGACCGTGGGGACATAATGACTCCAGGCTAATGACCACACCACACACACCCCCCAGCCATGAGCACTCTTCTACTAAAATACTCTGAGAATTGCTAGAGAAAGGCCATCTTAATTCTCTTCCTGCCAACCAAACTATCTAAACTTCACTTTCTCTGGACTGTCCTCTGGAATGCACCCCCTCCCTTCTGGGAATCCAGACTACATTCCACTACACCAGATCAGCCAAAGAACCACCATCATGTCTCTCCACAAACTATCTTTCTTTATGGGTCTCAGTCCAGTTTATCCAGCAGGGAAGGAGCAAAGTGTGTCTTAGTTACAGAACTGAAGTACAGCCTATTGGGAATAGTAGCTTTATTCAGCTGTGATATTTTTTTTCTGATTTGCAAATAGGTTTAGTAAAGAGAACAAAGAGAGCCGAGACCCGTATGTCTTCCTCCCTTTCGGAGCGGGTCCCAGGAACTGCATCGCTATGCGTTTCGCCCTCCTGGTGCTGAAAATGGGTCTGGTGGTTGCACTGCAAAGATTTCGCTTCCAAACCTGCAAAGAGACACCGGTGAGTCCTATTTACCACTTGGGTTAGAAGCTGGTTCTTGTTCGTTCGCTGAAGAGTTCACTCAGCTGAATTCTTATCTCACATATATGTCTTGTTCAAAGACACAAGGAGTTGATGAATGTGAAAGGAAGATCTCTTTGGAAAGACAGGGTCATCTTTTTGGGGTGAGAAACCCAGTCCATCCCATGTTTGTGTGTGTGTATGTGTGTGTGTGTGTGAGAGAGAGAGACAGAGAGTGTGTGAGAGGGAGCTAGAGAGAGATTCTCCAATGAAGAGGTTTTGTTTCTACGCCTACTGAGAACAGAGTCTTGTTTGGTGCTCACAGCAGAGTGAAGCTCCCTGGACACTCTCTGTGCCTTTGTCAGTTGCAACCCAGACAGTGGGGGAAAAGTGTTTGAGTTGAACAAAATACAACCGAGGCATTGTGTAGGGAAAGGAAAAGGCATCTATGTAAAACATGATTGTTGTTAGTGGAATTGCCTCTATTTAATTCCATCTCTGTGATGTTTTCTTTCTCCCTTTTTTCTGGTTAATGGGGAAGATCCCCTTGGAACTGGACATCAAAGGGTTTATGCAACCAAAGAAACCCATCAAGTTGAAGTTGGTGCCCAGAACTGTTGTGGAACATGAGGAATAGAAGATCTGCAAAGAGGTCACAAAAAGATTTCACAATAAAAACATGCTAGCATCCGGCCTAAACACAGTTTTTGAATGATACAATCATTGCAAACTCTACCAGGGAAAATCCCTGAGGTTTTCAGCAGCTTTAATCTCACCAGGAAACGTCGGATATTAAACTAGGGACCTTCTATATATCAAGTGGATGTTCTCCACCAAGCCATTTCTCAAGACCTGGAATAATGCTCACCATAAAAGATGACCTCATGCCATTACGCAACGCCGTCTGTGTGTCAATCAGATGATGTAATAAAGTTAGGGGGAGGGAAACATTTTTGCCTCTTTTAAGAGGAAGAACTTGGCATGGTGGTTGAAGTGGTCTAAGATTTGGTTAGGTCCTTGGTGCTGTCTGAACTTGCTTGTTGGTCCCGAAAGGATTTCACAATAAAAACATGCTTACATCCTGCCTAAACACAGCTTTTGAATAAGACAGTCATTGCAAACTATCAGGGAAAATTCAAGAAGCTCCTTCAGCTCTGACTGAATGGTGGAGGATGGAAGGATTTATATTCCTTGCAGTCATCTGGTCGTTGGGGCTCTCTCTGAGAGTTGTTGAGGCCACTTCACCTCCAAGTGGAGCCCTTCCATTCCCCACCCTCCAGTCAGAGCTGAAGAAGCTTCTTGGATGAGAAGCGAAACGTCTTCAAAGAAAAAACAAGAACGTCCATTTGCCTCTTGAAAAAGCACCCTTGGATCTTACTAGGAATCTGTTCCTACTCCGTACAGTTTTGACCATCACTTTAGGATAGGTAATCAGGATAACTCAAGTTCAGCAGGGCCCCCATTTGCTTTTCTAATAATAATAATCAAAGATGAAGTTAGGATGCAGCCTAACTTCAAATCAGCTTCTACTGGTCATCTTTGGCCATGATTGTTGAAATGTCCTGCTCTTGGCTCAAACCAAAGCGCTAAGGCACCCGCCATATTGGTAAAATAGGGACTTAATTGTAGTTCTCGATCCAGGCATTTCCATACAGTTTTTTTTTCCAGTGCACCTCTAACCATGATCTAAAGGGAGTCTTTGTTTATGAAAGCGCTCTCAACTTGACAGTGCATAATTCACAGCAGCTTCCCTGGTGGAATCGCCCTGGCAGTTAGTAAAAGGGGTCTGGAATCTTTGACGAAGGAGACTTTAATGACGAGGGGATCCAGAGTGGCCCTGGCTGGCTGCCGGCCATCAAAAATTCAGAGAAAAAAGGAAGAAAAGAAATCAATCATTCTTTGGTTATGAATGGCTGTTCCGCATTCTTTCTCCTCCCAGCAAGGCCGTAGGAAATTGTGTGGAAGATCCATCATTTGCAGAACAAATCATCCAAAATAGATCATCCCAACTGTCCAATTTGCATAATTTATAAAGGGTGCAGAATATTGATTGAGCTACATATTTTTATTTATTTTTTTCCTTCTGGCCCTTGGGAATGAACACCCATGAGGATAAGAAAGCTGTTTTGGTGTCTACAGAAGAAAAAATAAGTTGATGCGCCATTCTTCTTCTTAGTGTGCGAGATTTCAAGAAATGTTGGATAAAAACGAAGAGGCCGTCTTAATAAAGTTTCTTGCAGTCTCACAGAACGAAATGAAAGAAGAAAAAAAGTGTCATTTGGATACTTTGCAAGCGTTTGATGTTTTTTTGAAATAGTTGCATCGGAAATTACAATTAAATAGTTGAAAATTAATACAAACTAACAAATAAATGAAAAATAAAAAGTACAGAAAAGAAAAATTGAAAAGAAAAGAAAGGCAAAAAAGAAAAGGAAAGAACAGGGCCCAAATGAGAACCCCCCCCCCTCTCCTTCGCAAACCTCTTCAGGACCACACAGCTCACACAGCCTTCTTCTGAAACCAGCTGCTTCCCACCAAAACACCTGCTGGATGTTGGGGTGTCCAGCAGTGGGGAAGGGGCAAAATAGGGGAAACTCTGCTTCAAGCACACCCAACCAGAATTTAGCTCCTAGAAGAATTGACCCTCCAGTAGACACAGAGACCCCCCAACGAGTTTGGAGAGGGAAACTGGGCAACGAGGGCTGCATTGGGGTGCAAAGAGAGGGGGTTTCCTGCTTGGGTGCAAGGGGGGGGGTCTCAGAAAGGGGGAAAGACCCGACTCCTCTCTCTGCTGGGTGCCAACAGAGGCCAAATCTGCCTGGGCTGCTGGCCAACAGAACACCAGAAAAAGGAGAAGTTTCCATCCAGGTATGAATACTGCTTGGTTGAGCCTCAGTCCGCAAAAGAACAGGAAACGAGTCACGGGATAAAAAGAGCAGACTTCTCATTTTGATTTTCAGAATGGACTAAAAGAAAACACCAGAAAAAAAGAGAAGGAATAATGGAGAAGGAGAAGGAGAAGGAATGGTGATAGAGGAGGAGGAGGAGGAGGAGGAGGAGACAGGAAGAGTAGGAAAAGGAGAAAGAAGATGGTGAAGGAGAAGAGAAGGAATGATGGCGGAGAAGGAGAAGGAGCAACCCTCTCCAGCTGTTAGGACCACGTAGTCCTGGGCTGGCCCGGTACTCCAGGGCTTGTAGTCCTAGCGGGGAGTGGCCCCGGGAGGCCGGCCCGAGGAGGAGTCCCGGGCTTGGCTCCTTCCCCAGGACGGTTATATAACCCCGGGACCTCCCAGACGCGACTCAGAAGCCGTCGAAAAAGCGCTCGCCATGGGAGACCCGGTCCTGGGCTGGGCGCTGGGAACCTGGGCGCTGCTCCTGCTGCTCCTGGGCCTGGGGCTGCTGTAAGTGGGGGCTGCTCGAGACCGGGGGTGTGTGTAGAGGGGGGAGAGGGAAACGGGAAAGCCCCTCCCGGAGTTGCAGGGCTCCCAGCTGGGGCGTTTGGAGGGCGGATTGGGGCTTTTGGTGGCGTAAAAGCGGAAGGAGGAGCCGGTTCTTGGATCGAAGTTGTGTTAACTTGTGACTTGAGTTGATTTCAGGTTTTTTTTCTGTTATTTTTTTTTTCTTTTCTCCTTCTCCTCTTCTCCTCCTTCTCTCCTCTCCTCTCAGCTGTCCTGTGCTCTCTTCCTCTTTCCTTTCTTCTCTTCTTCTGCTGTCACCTCTCCTCTCCTCTCTTTTGTCTCCTCTCCTCTCCCCTCTTCTGCTCTCTTCTCATTTCCTTTCTCCTCCTCTTCTTCTGCTCTCCCCCCTCCTCTCCCCTCCCCTCCCCTCCTTTCTCTTATCTTGTCTTGCCTTCTCCCTTCTTCTCTCTGCTCTGCTCTCCTCTCGTCTTCTTTCTGACTTGCTCTACTTCCAGTGACTTTGAGCTCTGTGGGAAAGGATAGGAGGTGAAAAACCACATGATACACCCAATATTCACCCTGCGAGGCTAATTAATAGCTATCAATGCCATTCTCACTATGTCAACCTTAGTAGCAAGACTAGACCAGGAAATCAACTGCAGTAGAAGGCTAGATTTAGTTTTATGCAGTTTGTTATAATAACAGATCATTGTTTTATTGTGCTGGACAGCCTCCTCCTCCTCCTCCCCTCCCCCTCCTTATAGAACAGTGAAATAGGGAGTGTCTGCTTGAACAGCTTCCAAGTACTTTCTCCTTTTTCTGGACTTAAAAAAAAGTTTCAGCCTCTTTTACCTGGGAAACCGCTTCTGCACAGCTTTGACAAGGGCATCTTCCCCATTCTCTGCATCTAGGACATCTTTGCTGTCCTTCAAGGTGGGCTTGATGGACCTTCTGATCTTCTCCACCTGCCAAGCCTTCTTTGTTTGGAACCCAGTGACATTATCCTGCTGATATTCTTTTTTTTTCCTTTCAGTTATGGGACCTGGCCGTTTAATTTATTTAAGAAGTTGGGAATTCCTGGGCCAAGACCGCTGCCTTTTATCGGAACTTTCCATGAATATCGGGACGTGAGTGTGTTGTCCTGTTTCACGTCCTAGTAGCTTGTAGACAAATCCAAGGAGTTTGGAAGAAAAAGGTGTCTTTTCGGCCTTTTTCTTTCCTAAGGGGGACATTGTGACTTGTATCACCTCTTCTTGGCCTCCTCAGAAGAAGAGCCAAGAGAATAAAGGCTACTAGTACAGGTAGTCCTCAGCTTGCAGCCGTAAGTTGAGGACTACCACTAAAGCCATCTGCCTTTCTTTGGCACTTCTCTAAGAATTCCTTGGTCTCCACCTGAAGATATTGTCGCTGTATTGGTTTAATAAGCATATCAGTAGGGGTTCAAGGCTTACTACTTGAAGGCCTTTTAATGGCTGTTCATACTGTTCCAGTCTCTGTTGAAGAAAGGATTACACTGCCAAGTTTTCACTGATCTCCCTCTTTAATTTGACAGGGTCTCCTGAGGTTTGACCAAAAATGCTTTGAGAAATACGGCAAAATCTGGGGGTGAGTCACCTGTCAGAATGTCACCTTCAAGAAGGAAGGGTGATGGACAGAATGTTAATATCTAGTTTTGTCTTCAGAGGTTGATTTCTAATATAGAAGGGCAAAAATGACAGTGAGGACAATCAACCAGTGGAACAGCTTGCCACCAGCAATCGTAGGCGCTCCATCACTGGAGATTTTTAAGAAGAGGCTAGGCAGTCACTTGTCAGAGATGGTAGAGAGATCATTCTCTTTATCCATCAAATTCCAGGGCCCTGACATGCCCGTGTGCTATGTTGAGACAAGAAAGAAAGAAAGTCTACATTCTGCCCTAAAAAAATTGAGAATTCTTTGCTCATGTAGGACATGCAAGATAGAAACTATTTGCAGTGTTTTTTTCAGCCTTGTCTGCTGTTAACCTGCTTTTTAGGGTTTTTCATTATTTCATTTGGTTTTGCTCACCGGGCAGAGATGTAAGTTGGACAACCTGTCTGTAAACCCTTATTTCCTCCACTCCTCAAACTCTTAAGGGGTAGACAATTGTGCAGAATCACAGTTGCAACATACACATCACTTTTGAGCCAAGAACTGAACTTCAGAACGATGTTCTTTACTTGACTGGCTATTTAGCAGGAAAATAGGAAACCTTGATCCTGTCTCTTTATAAAGATAAACCCTACATTTCAAAACATTTTTATTTATTTATTTTGGCAATCAGAATATTTGATGGCCGGCAACCTGTGATGGCCATTCTGGATCCCGCCCTCATTAAAACCGTCATGGTCAAAGAATTCTATACTTATTTCACCAATCGCCGGGTAGGTATCCAAATGTGAGGCTGTTAGAACTTCACCAGGGCTGAGAAACAGAAGCCCAGCAAGGGAACTGGGAAGAGCAGTTGTGGTTTAGGTGTTGGGCTGGCACTGGGTCCTGGGTCCAAGGTCTCCCTGAATCCTGGAAGCCTCCCAAGTGACTTTGGGCCAGTCACTCTTTCTCAACCGAAACTCATGTAGTTGTTGTGAAAGAGATTGGAGGTGGAACAATATATATGCCGTCTTGAATTCCAGAACAGCAGTAGATATCTGGCTATCAATTAGGTAGACAAATGACAGAGAAGATTAGATAGAGAGATAGAGAGATAGAGATAGATATTGATCATAATGATAGAGAAATAGATAAGAGAGATATATAGAAAAGAGAGAGAGAGAGAGATTGTCTACTTAGCTAATAAGACAGCAAATTGAAAAGAAAGGACTGAGAAGAACAACGTGAGACATTTCTGTTTTTATTTTCTTTATATTTCACATTATTCAGGACTTTGGTCTGAATGGAAATCTGGACACAGCCTTATCTATCGTTGTTGATGAACAGTGGAAAAGGATTCGTAGTGCCTTGTCTCCCACTTTCACCAGTGGGAGGCTGAAGGAGGTAAGAGGTGACGGTTGCCAGTCCTGGGTGCATTTCATCATTCTCAACAATTCTTGCCTTGCCTAAGGAAAACTCAGCCTGGCATTAATCATTGTCCGTGGTTGATTTTAAGCGAATTCTGTCTTCATTAGCATAGAGGAAGCCTCCATATATTACTTCACCTGCTTTACACTGTTTAGCAGCATTGTTGATCCCGTTGATCTGTGAAATCAGCTTGTCCTAAAAGAAAAGTCCAAGTCCAAGAGTCATATAAATCCTATTCTGGAACACCTAAGTTTTCTGGAGCCTTGCCCAAACCCTATTAAGTCTCGTGTGAACACACCCATTAATTTCCTTCAGCTATTAAGACAGACGGTATCTTTTAGAAAAGCCTCTTCTTTGTTACTGATTTTCTTCCTAATAATTTTCCAAGAAATTCCAGTACTCCTTGGAGTAGGTATTTGAAATGTTTGACTAAATTTCTCCACCTTTCTTATTTCACAGTAAGGTTGACCTTCCTTAACCCTTCCAGACAGCCTGGGATTCCAACTCTCAAAATTTCCGATTATCATGGCAAGAGAATATCACATTGGAAAAGGTTTCCATGAGTGCCATTTTATTTTAGCTACGATTAATTATTTCCAGAATTGGGAATATAACCTGGTTAGTCTAGGCTTTCTTCCAGCTTTGGAATGATGGAGCTTTGCAAGTTCTCTTCTATGAAGATGATTCGATCTCTGCTCACTTTCATAAATCCTAGGTGAATTTTATTAGCAGCCAACATTTGTACGCCCTTATGATCCACCAGCCTCACTGAATGGGATCTAGTTTAATATCTTGACATAATAATGCTTACAGCAAATGAAGAAACAGCTACAAAGTCAGCAAGCTATGACATTTAAGATTATAATAAGAGGTACATTTCAAATAAGTTTGAGAAGATTCACCCAGAAACAAGAAATTCAGGTTGACGTTGCTTAGCACCTGGTCGTTTGAAAACTATCTGAGCCGACTTGTTGGTTTCAGTCCATAAATGGTCAAAGGGTCTTCAGCAGCTGGTACATTGGTCTTCCTTTCAGATGATGCCCATCATCAACCATTATAATGAAATCTTGGAGAAGAACCTTCAAAAGAAAGTGGAGAATGATGAACTGATAGATATGAAGTTGTAAGTAATATCTATAAGATTGGTTATTGAGCATCCCTTTTCTAACATAAATTTACAGAGGGAAAATTTGTAACCAAGACATATCAAAATGGATTCACATTTTCCATAATACGTGAAATCCCTTGTGCAATTATTAAGGGTTCCCTGAGATCATCTGTTGAATGTATTATGAGGTGGCTTCTAATAGTTGAACCTCCACGCTATGCTTCTCCTTCTTCCCTCCAGGATCTTTTCAGCCTACAGTTTGGATGTGGTAACCAGCACTTCATTCGGTGTCAATATTGACTCCCTCAACCATCCCAAGGATCCTATTGTTGTGCACATGAAGAAGTTTCTCAGATTTACCCTCCTCAACCCTGTTTTAATTTTGGCTGGTAAGATGACTTTGTAGGCCACAGAGGTGGACATCTCTGCTCTGCCTCTTGCTTGCTTACTGGAAAGGCTTCTTAGGGACAATCATGACCTGGATGACTGAGGATCTCCATAGATGTTGAGAGACGTGGTTTTGCCACTATCTCATACTAGCTGTTCAGTATCTGAGATTCTTGACAAGAACCTTAGAACTTCTTTCCCTAACTAACGTCTTCATTGGCTACCATCCCAAGTCTGGGTTGGTTGTGAATAATAGGGACAGTAATTTAGGAGTCTGTTGGGTAGAAGAAAGCTATTGTAGTAGCTGCTCAAGCTAGTAATTTTATTAAACATCATTATTGACTCTCTCAATCACTATTGTAACCTTCTCATGAAATCCCTATTGTAACTATAATTTTCCTGGAATCTCTCTCCTCCACAAAGCTAACGGAGGCCTCTCACTGGGTTTTTTCTTGCTGTGTTGCAACTTGGTTGTGTTCACGCAAATGATCTCTTTGCTTTTTCCCATCCCCACCCCTCCCCCAGTTCTTTTCCCATTCCTTACTCCAGTGCTGAACAAGCTCAACCTGACTATATTCCCCAAGTCTTCAATAGACTACTTCTATGGTGTCGTCAAAAAAATCAAAGAAGATCGACAAAAGGAGAATCACACGGTCAGTCTAGACTATTTGTCTCGTGGTTGGTCTTGTTCCGTGGCCTTTGTGATCTGGATTTTGTGCACTCAGTGTATGTTTGTGCATGCCAGGCAGGTTTCAAAACTGCCCGTTGAGTTTCAAACACCTTCTAATAAAGGAAAATATTTGTAGCTCAAAGTTGACAAGGGGGATCCTTGATACTCTCTGAACTTGGTGGTTTTCTTGCAGACCTTTCATGGCCCAACAAGGTAACATGATGATGAAACCTCACTCCTGTCTAGCCCTGATGATGTTACCTAGTTTGGGTAATGAAACATCTGCAAGAAAAACAAGCAAGCTCAGAGAGCACCTCAAACACCTTTGAAGTCTACAATGGGCAACTGGAGCCATCAATGTTAGTTGTATCTCCTTAATGACAGTTTTTGGGTCTCTCTACCATTCCAGAACCGGGTTGACTTTCTTCGGCTCATGATGGACTCTCAAGCTGCAGCCAACACCTCTGGGGAGGCAAATTCAGAGAAAGGTAAAATTACAGATCTCACTTTTGAAAAAGGAAAAAAACAAGGTTGCTTGGTGCATATTGATGTGCATGGATGAACTCAAAATAAACATTATTGAAGGATGCTGAAACCACTGGGCACTGGAAGAAAGAAAAAGTTAAATATATTGTGGGTTGAATGCCATGCACAAAGGCCAGATTCACTGAAAGGGATCAGAATGTTTGATGAGAGAGAAGGCTGGTCTTGAAAGATAATGAGATAAGAGACAATGGATGGATAACACCCTACAGGATTCCTTAGATTATCACCTTGAATTTGCAGCTTACCTGTCTACTTTAGGTCATTGGGATCTAGAAGGAGTTCAACTTTAACTTTAAACCTCTTCCCGTGCTTTCTTTTCTCGTCTGATAGCTTTAACAGACAAAGAGATTTTGGCCCAGTCAATTATTTTTATTTTTGGTGGCTATGAGACCACGGGAACCTCCCTCAGCTTCATGTCTTATTGTCTGGCCATGCACCCTGATGTTCAAGAGAAATTGTACCAAGAGATCAATGAAACTTTTCCCAATCAGGTAAGGCTCTTTTGGGCTCTATGAGAATGGGTCATTTTAGGAGCTGCCAGGCATGAACAACTAGACCCACACATGCAGAGTTCACATTAACTACTTTATTATATTCTGCCTGTAGTACAGGAATCTCCCCAGTCTGACAGCCAACTCCTGGGAATAATTAGATAAAGCTCAAGGAACTGAAGTGGGATCAGCCCTGGCTCTTTTGTGATTGCAAAGTGATTCCAGGCTAGCTTCTCACTTGATCCCTCCTCCCGGCTAGGTTGGGTGCTTCCCAAGAATAGAGATGTTTTCACCCAGAAGAGCAAAACCAGAGTCTTCTTCTAACAGGACAGGATTTTTACAAAATGTTTACAAAACCAAAATGTGAACCTTGAGGAGGTGGGAGATGGCCAGTTTTCCAGGATTCCTGTTCTGCAAGAACGTTTTTTATAATATTCCAATTCTGATTCTTTCTTTCCAGATCACTTCTTATGTATCAGAATGTCATATTATTTTATTTTGTCTTGTTTTGTCCTTTTGTGTAGGCCCCTCCCACCTATGACGGTGTCCAACAAATGGAATATCTAGATATGGTAGTGAATGAAACTTTTCGTCTTTACCCTCCTGGGATACGAATTGACAGAGTTTGCAAAAAGACAGTGGAAATCCATGGAGTGACCATCCCAAAAGGAACCGTGGTTATGATTCCTGTTTATGTCCTACATCGGCTCCCGGAATATTGGTCTGAGCCTGAAGAATACAGACCTGAGAGGTATGTTGTGAGGAATACCGTTCTTCTTAAACTATTGAATAAGGGACACAGCACCATGAAGACATCAGGGAGCAACGTATTGGTTGTAACATCTCAAATGAGACACAAATCATTTTTTGACATCAACAATGTCATGCAGGGCTTTTTTTATGATCCACATCCATAAACTGTGGTTAGAACTTAATTAACTCCAGTGGAGAAAATGATGGCTAAGCTAACTGTGACAGTTGAGACAATAGTTGGGTTTAATGTTCCAACAACTGAACGAAAAGCTGTAGGGCAACTGGCATTGAACCATATTGATCTAGAATCTAGTCAACTAATTTGGCACCTGATAAGGGTCAATGGAGGTTGAGGGGTTGAACTTAGACCATGAGAACCCTAACCCTAACCCTATGCTTGCTCTTTTCCTAAAATACTCTGAGAATTGCTAGAGAAAGGTTGTCTTAATTCTCTTCCTGCCAACCAAACTATCTAAATTTCATTGCCTCTTGGTCCTCTGCAATGCAGCCCCTCCCTTCTGGGAATCCAGACTACATTCCACTACACCAGATCAGCCACCGAACCACCATCATGTCTCTCCACAAACTATCTTTCTTTATGGGTCTCAGTCAGTTTATCCAGCAGGGAAGGAGCAAAGGTGTGTCTTAGTTACAGAAGTGGAGTACAGACTATTGGGAATAGTAGCTTTATTCAGCCGTGATATTTTTTTTCTGATTTGCAAATAGGTTTAGTAAGGAGAACAAAGAGAGCCGAGACCCGTATATCTTCCTCCCTTTCGGAGCGGGTCCCAGGAACTGCATCGCTATGCGTTTCGCCCTCCTGGTGCTGAAAATGGGTCTGGTGGTTGCACTGCAAAGATTTCGCTTCCAAACCTGCAAAGAAACACCGGTGAGTCCTATTTACCACTTGGGTTAGAAGCTGGTTCTTGCTCGTTCGCTGAAGAGTTCACTCAGCTGAATTCTTATCTCACATATATGTCTTGTTCAAAGACACAAGGAGTTGGTAAATGTGAAAGGAAGATCTCTTTGGAAAGACAGGGTCATCTTTTCAGGGTGAGAAGCCCAGTCCATCCCTTGTGTGTGTGTGTGTGAGAGAGAGAGGGGGGGGGGAGCTAGAGAGAGATTCTCCAATGAAGAGGTTTTGTTTCTACGCCTACTGAGAATATAGTCTTGTTTGGTGCTCACAGCAGAGTGAAGCCACCTGGACACTCTCTGTGCCTTTGTCAGTTGCAACCCAGACAGTGGGGGGGGAAAGTGTTTGAGTTGAACAAAATACAACCGAGGCATTGTGTAGGCAAAGGAAAAGGCATGTATGTAAAACACGGTTCTTTCAAGTCACCTTGTTAGTTGAATCGCCTCTATTTAATTCCATCTCTGTGATGTTTTTTCTCTCTCTTTCTTCTGGTTAATGGGGAAGATCCCCTTGGAACTGGATGACAGAGGGTTCCTCAAGCCAAAGAAGCCCATTATGTTGAAGTTGGTGCCCAGAACTGTTGTGGAACATGAGGAATAGAAGACCTGGAGGCTGCAAAGAGGCTGTGGTGTCTCCTTCCTTCCTTCCTTCCTTCCTTCCTTCCTTCCTTCCTTCCTTCCTTCCTTCCTTCCCTCCCTCCCTCCTTCCTTCCTTCCTTCCTTCCTTCCTTCCCTCCCTCCCTCCTTCCTTCCTTCCTTCCTTCCCTCCCTCCCTCCCTCCATTCATGTTCCTTCCTTCCTGTTGTGCCTTCATGTCACATAACAGCAGCAGTCTGAATCTATAGAATTAAATGCCTGTTTAGACATTTCCTCATGCAGTTTTCAAGGAAGGTTGGATGCGCCAGTTAATCTTGGGATCCCTCCAGTCTTCGCTTAAAAAAACGATAATAAACCTTCTTATTTAATACGCACATCACTTGATGCCACAAGCATTCAAGGGACCACTGCCATTTTCTGAGCTCTTCTCTAAGTTTCGCTCTTCTTCTGCCAAAGAAAGTTCCTCAAGCATCTCCCTGCGGACTGCCTCAGGGTTCCTTGACTGCTGGGGTAGAAAGGGGGTTAAATAAACAGAGGTTTTACGGAGAGCTGCTCTGCCAGGAGAGAGGAAAAGCAGGGGACACCTGTTGGTCACGAAAAGATTTCACAATAAAAACACGCTAGCATCCGGCCTAAACACAGTTTTTGAATGATACAATCATTGCAAACTCTACCAGGGAAAATCCCTGAGGTTTTCAGCACCTTTAATCTCACCAGGAAACGTCGGATATTAAACTTGGGACCTTCTACGTATCAAGTGGATGTTCTCCACTAAACCATTTCTCAAGACCTGGAACAATGCTCACCATAAAAGATGACCTCATGCCATTACGCAACGCCGTCTGTGTGTCAATCAGATGATGTAATAAAGTTAGGGGGAGGGAAACATTTTTGCCTCTTTTAAGAGGAAGAACCTGGCATGGTGGCTGAAGTGGTCTAAGATATGGTTAGGTCCTTGGTGCTCTCTGAACTTGCTTGTTTCCTTGCAGAGATTTCATGACCCAAACTAGGTAACATCATCAGTGCTAGAAGGGAGTGGGATTTGTGGAGGAAGGAGGAGGAGGAGAAAGAGGAGGGGAGGGAAGGGGGAGGAAGACAACTGTGGAATCCTTGGTGCTCTCTGAGCTTGGCTGTTTTTTGCAGACATTTCATTACCCAACTAGGTAACCTCATCAGTGGTAGAAGGGAGTGAGGTGTTCAGGAAGGAGGAGGAGGAGGAGGAGGAGGAGGAGGAGGAGGAGGAGGACTGTGGGATCCTTGGTGCTCTCTGTGCTGGGCTGTGTTCTTCAGAGGTTTCATGACCAAACTAGGTAACATAATGAGATGACCTTGTAGAAGATTGTAGAAGGTTATTACAAAACCTCCCAGTGGTAGTTGCTGATTCGGCTCTAACCTGGATTTAAAGATAAAATTCACTTGCTAATTGAATAAGTGGAGAACGCTGGAGAAAATTAGTTTTTCAGTAAACTCTAGCGCTGAGAATCAACGAAACATTTTTTCAGTCCTCTTTCCCTGTCTGGGAAAAAAAATCCTGCCTCCTTAAACCACTCCAGCGGAGACTGGAAAGTAGGAGGGGATACGTATTTTCTTATTTAAAAGACAACTTTATTACCAAAAGCTATTTTATCTGGCACCTGTCATAGCTCTGGCATGCAGGGAAAAGATTACATGGTAGTAATAAAATAGAAAAAAAAAAGATGGCGTAAAGCTGATTTATCTGACAGAAAAGCACGCCAGAGCGAGATAAGGTCAGTAATAATAACCTGAGCTTGCAAGTTTGCTGTGTTTTTAATGGAGCCATTTCTGATGAAGATAAATATCTTCTGTGGAAGAGATTCAGGGGCCAAGAAGATGCTGGAGCTGTTCAGTCAAAGTCACAAAAGGTTGACCCACAGGGCTGAGGCCAACCTCAGGGATGAGCACGGGAAAGCTGCATGGTGTGGTGACCTCAATGGATCCAGGATGGTGTACTCATTGAGGACTAGGAGTGGAGAAGCCCACGTTTCCATCTTACCTTCAGCCATGGAAGACCCAGAATGGGCCTTCCGGAAGCGGCATCCACACAGCGAACTGGTGGTTTACATATTTGAATCCCACCACTGCTTACAACCATCCCAGCATCCTTGCACTCACATGATTGTGACTTGGGCACTTGGCAGCCGGCTCAGGTTTATGACAAGTGCAACATCCGGCAGTCACGTGATCAAGTTTTGCAAACTTCCCAGCCGGTTTCCAATGAGCAAAGTCACTGGGGAAGCCAGAAGGTCACTAACTGTGCTCCCATGATATCTCATTTAATGACTACAACGATTTCCTTAATGACCCTTGGAAAAAAGGGTAGTAAAAATCAGGTCCTGTGGCACCATTGAAAGATTAATTTTCCAGTTTCCCGATTGCGTTCACAAGATGAGGCTTACGCGATCATGTTTTGCAACTTTCCCAGCCAGTTTGCAACAAGCAAAGTCAACAGGGAGGCCAGAAAGTCACCAGTCGTGGACCTGTGATGTCCCGTTTAATGATTGCAGTGGTTTCTTTAATGACCATGACAAAAAAGATAGTTCAGTCAGGTGCAGTCCTATGGTGACTCACTTAACAATCACTTAACAATGAATTTTCTGGTCCTGATTGTGTTTTTAAGTCAAGGATTACCTGTAATGATCAAAGGCCAGGATGTAAGTCTATGACTCTGACTCTGATTAAGCCAAGCCAGACCTAGCACCTCAACACAACACACCCAAAACACGCAGTAAAAAGTTTATCTGCCTCTGCCCGATCGTTTTGCACTTAAACACAGTGTAAACACGGAAGTGAACTCTTGTCCAAGGGAACTGAACAACAGGTGAATCACAAAAACCTTTGCGGGCCAACCCCAGAATTCTGCATTCCTTCTTCCTAAGGCACCTTTTCTGTCCCTTTGCCAGCAGGAAGTTGCTTGACTTTAAAGGGCCAAACTTTAAACATGTCAAACGGCAGTAGGCAAACATTTGTGGTCAGTTACCAGCTGGAACCCAGAGAAAGGCACAAATAGAACTGTGACTGAATTTCCTGTCCCATCCCTCTGCCTGTTTATTTAATTATTGGCTTTATTGAAACAGTGATGGCTGCCCACAATTATTTTTCTAGCCTCGGGCACCTTACATTATCAAAAAATTCCACCTCGGGCTTGAAAGAACCATTAAAATAATCAAAGCCCGTGGCGTCAAATGTATTTACTTCATTTATTTATCAAACTGATGCAGCCACCCGTCCTCTGTGTGTGACTCGGGGTGCAGGCAATTTAAACAAAACAATTAGAGCTGTCAAATGGAACAGAGTCAAGAGGCAAACCACCAGCTCCATCATGCTGGGAAGAGCAGAAGAAAGAGAAGAGGACAACTAACAGCAAAGTGGATGGACTCAGGGACAGGAGAGATGGGTGCACCTTTAGATGGATGCACCTGAAAAACCAGGTTATCATGGAGAAAATCGATCTATGTGGTCGCTAAGGGTCAACACTGACTTGATAACACACAAGCAAGCAATACCTTAACTTAAACCAGTCTTCTATAAGCTGGAATTGCCACCTCGTTTGGAGAACGCAGGTCCTCTCGTGCCTCTGCGGTTGAATAGGACTCCGATTCTTTCTCTCTCACCCCACCTCATCCCCCAAATAATCTCCTGTCATGTTCCTCAAGTATCATAAGAGAGTTTCCAGCTGAGGACTTAGCCTCACTTTTAATGTCATTCTCAAATGAAATGAGCTTAAGCAGGCGTAACCGCCTCCACAATATTTCTCCTGCATTATTCATGGTGCTCCCATCCCTCCTCGGCCTGCCTCCTCTGAAAAGATCCAGTCGCGCTTTCCCTGAGCTACAAATTTTTTATTAAAAAGCACCTGCTTTTGTGAGCGGTAGTCGCGGCTTAGGGAAGCTAATGCCTTTTAATAATATTTGTTAGCCTGAAAGGGGGCTGCCCGCCTCCGCCTCCTGCTCCTCCTTTGAAATTTTGCAGACTGAACAAGTTTCTCCTCTTCAAGTGAGTTGGGACGTTGCAGATTTGATGGGAGGGCGTGGGAGAAATGGGTGACATGTGTTTGTCTGCCTGTGTGTGAGTCTGCTTAGCAGTTGGCCGGGAAGGGGAGCAATTTGCACACCGAGGGAGTCGTTCTAAAAATCTCAGACTGCTTCCGTGTGGCACAAAGACATGGGGACGGGAGGCATTCTGAACCTCGCTAGTTCTTAGTGCGCTCCAGAAGCCCCTTCCACAAAGGGCTGCACTCCTTCTGTTCCTGCTTTGCACTTGTTTTAAAATGGGGATGGGATGGGATGGGATGGGATGGAATAGAATAGAACAGAACAGAACAGAACAGAACAGAACAACAGAATAGAATAGAATAGAATAATGGAAAGTAGAGTCGAGTCGAGTCGAGTCGAGTCAAATAATAGAATAGAATAGAATAGAATAGAATAGAATAGAATAGAATAGAATAGAATAGAATAGAATAGAATAGAATAGAATAGAATAGAATAGAATAATGGAAAGTAGAGTAGAGTAAAGTAGAATAGAATAGAATAGAATAGAATAGAATAGAATAGAATAGAATGGAATAGAATAACAAAATGTAGAGTAGAGTAGAGTAGAGTAGAGTAGAGTAGAGTAGAGTAGAGTAGAGTAGAGTAGAATAGAATAGAATAGAATAGAATAGAATAGAATAGAATTACCTCCTTCCAGATTCTTGGAGTTTTTTGGTTATTCTTATTTCAGGCTTACAGTATATGACAGTATTTGTCTGTTTCCTGTCTCAAAACAGTGAAAAACGATGCCATCAGATTTTAGCAGAGTTGGTGCAGTTCCAAAAACTGTAAAAGAGAATCCCCCTCTCAGTCTAAGTGGAATACGATTAATAGAAAAGCAACAGAGTTGGAAGGGACCTTGGAGGTCTTCTAGTCCACCTCACTGCCAGTCTGCCTTGAACCCTGGGGAAGGGAGGGCAAGGGCCCAGGGGACAATGAAGATGAACCGTGAGAACTGGAGAACTAGGAGAAGAAGGCCAACACGTAGAGTGACTGTTTCCAAAACATCTCTTTTAAACTTGATTGGACAATGAGAGATAAACAATAGGAAGGAGCCTATTAACTGGCAAAAATCTGGCACAAACTCTCAGTTCTGGCTTTATCCTACTGTGGTTCACTTGACCTCTAGTAAACTATACCTTTGTCAACAACTGGAGTTAAGGATCGTTTTTACTTAGAAGCCCAAGTTGAGGCCGGTCTGTTACTTTTCCACGGTTACGAACCTGGGAATGATATTCTAAACCTTGCTCTAGTTCCCATCCACCCACCTTCTCATCAATAAACCAGATTTTTAATTTCTACCCACGTGCAATCTTATTTTATTCTTTTGGGTCGTGATGCCATCCCCTGAAACTCTGGCTCGCCTTGAAGGCTCGTGAGCATTTGGGAATGTTGCAACGGCGCTTCCCAAAGTCTTTAGCTCCTGGAGTTGCAACGCAATTGAACTTGGCAAGCTCCCATTATGTTCCCCACCACCACCCAAAAAAAAAAAAAGAAGCACTTGGGGAAAAATGATATTGTTCCCAGCAAAGCAAGCTTGCTCTTTAAAAAAAAACACAACCTAGCTTCTAACTCCAGCTAAGAACAATAATATACAAGCAATAATAGATTTACCCCTCAGGTTCTGCTGGAGCTGTCAAGATAATAACAACTCATTTTTAAAACGTCAACCAAGCTGTGCTAAATTCCAGGGGAAGAAATCCAATGAGCAGGAAGTTTCTGCTAGGTTTGCCGGCTCTGTTTTTCATCTCTCCTTCGCTTTTTTTTTTTCTGAGCTGGGAAGACTTGAAAGGGAGAAGAAGATCAGGGCTATTTCACCCCAGTTTTCTCCCTTGCTCTACAGCAGGGCTTTTCAACCAGTGGTATGGGTACCACCTGTGGTACATTGACACCTGGCAGGTGGTACACAACCATCCTAGAAAAGTGGTAGCAGGGGAGGGGAATGAGCTGAACCGGTGGCAGCACCGCACAAGCCTGAGCGAGAGATGGCTGGAGCTGCAGGGCTGTCAGGGCTCAGCGGAAGCGCCAGGATCAGCGCCAGGCTCCAGCTGGAGCTCAGCGCTGATCCTGGTGCTTCTGCTGAGCCCTGAAGAAGCACCAATCAGCTGGAAAGCGGCACTGATCCTGGTGCTTCTGCTAAGCCGAGAAGAAGCATCGATCAGCTGGAATGTTGCAGCATCTCCAGGGTCTTGTGATTTACATTCAGATGCTTGGCAACTGATTCATATTTATGACGGTCACAGTGTCCCAGGGTCATGTGAAGTGACCAAAACCTGCTGCAACCACCCAACAGATGGGGGGGGGAATAAAAACCAAACCCCCTCCCACCCCACCCCCAACAGAAATGCTCACAACAATCCCCAACAGAAATGCTCACAACAATGGAAACCTCGGACAGGAGGAAGAGTGCGGCCGGGCGGGCAGGCAGGTGTTTTGCTCGGCTGTGACTTGGGGGGCACTTTTTTCAGTGCTATTGTAACTTCGAACAGTCACTAAGCGAACTGTTGTAAGTCGAGGACTACCTGTACTTTATCACTTTTTTCCTTTTTTTTTTTTTTGGTCATCAAGTTTTTGACACCTTGCTAGGGGACTGGTGGTACTCGGATGTTGCCATATCCTAAAAGAGGTACAATGGGTGAAAAGGTTGAAAAGCCCTGCTCTACAGAATAAGTGTCATCATCATAAGGTGAAGAGTTCCCTTGCATCACACCTAAACAAAAAGCTAAAACTACGACTGAGAGAGAATCTGCCTGCTCTTGGCTAAGGTGGACAATGAAAGACAAAATGGTTGAAACCAAACAGGAGCTGTTTTTTTTTCCTGTTGAGGTGTCCAGGCTACTGGGGTTAATTTTGAGGGACGATTGAGAACTTATAACTGACTAAGAGAGTTGGAAAGGACCTCGGAGGCAGGAGACCCTATTCCCTTCAGGACAAATGGCTGTCCAAATTCTTTCCCCCCCCCCAATATTTTATTAATTTTTTATAGTCACAAATGCTTAATATTCCTGCGTTTCGCCAACTCATCGGGGCTATCATTTTCAAGTGAGATGTTGTGCTGCCAAGGCTTTATTGATCTCATTTTCTCGGCAAAATGCTTATTAATGTTATCTTGTTACCCCTTGATGCATATGGACTTCTGCGGCGGGAACGGCAGGCTGTAATTGTCTCTTGGCACAGAATTATTCAGGGGGTTCCCCCCCCCCCCACACACACACTATCTTGAAGAGAATAAAGAGCATATGCAGTTACACTAATGACTTCGTTTCTAAAGGGCTTCGTGTACTGTGGGGAGGGGGGGCGCATCGGTAACGAATTACACCTAGATTAACAATAATTCATTTTAAATATCCTACTTAGAAAAGGCTGTTTTGATTGCTAAATGCAAATATTTCTCTCTTGCTCCGTTTCCTTTTTCTTCTGAGGCTGTTTTAAAAAACTGTGCACTTCCTCCATCATCTTGCTGAAAATAATTTGGATAATTTGGATATTCCTTCCCTTCCCTTCCGTTCCATTCCCTTCCCTTCCCCTACCCTTTCCTTTCCTTCTCTTCCCTTCCCTTCCCTTCCCATTCCTTTCCTTTCCTTTCCTTTCCCATTCCTTCCCTTTCCATCGTTTTCCTTTCCTTCCCTTCCCTTCCCCTTCTTCCTTCCTTCCTTCCTTCCTTCTTTCCTTCCTTCCTTCCTTCCTTCCTTCCTTCCTTCCTTCCTTCCTTCCTTCCACACTAACTAAATGAAAATAAGAAAGGCAAGGCTTAAAATGTTGGACATTATAAACCGAATATTCCCAATTACAAAATTCAGAATTATTGTGACATACTAGAGTAACTGCATATTGCATCAAAATATGACAGTAATCGGCTTTCTGGATGTTGGCAAACATTGCTTTTAGTCCATTATTCTGTCATCTTCCTAGAAACACCACAAGAGATTATTTTTTTTAAAGAACAAACACAAAGCTTTTCAATGTGGTTTCAGGGTTCTTGTTTGCATTCACACTTCCCCACCTATTACATAAGTGGGTGTGTCTGAAAAACAGCTACAGAGCCCGTTTTTATCTTTTGAGTTTCTTTATTATGAAGAACTCTTTCTTGGAAAGCAGTTGCCCTCTTCAGATTTTACATTTGTATGATACAGGAAAATGTAATTTACTCTTATTAAACTTGTTATTTCTCCACATAACTAGTTATGAAGTACTTGTACAGGATTCCAAGCAAACATTACACAAGAAATAAAAATAAATGTTATCATCATGAAATCTTTATGATTTCAAAGGCCAGTTGGCTCTCCTGGCTTGACTGGACCCTGATTTTGAACAGTTCTGGTCTTCTCCCATCAGCTGGTCCAACCAAGGAAGAATTTCATTAATTTCACTTGAGGGGGGGTGAATATATAGAAAATGATTTAGTGGAATGGCAGAGATAAAACACGAGTTACAAAACAAAGCAACTTGAGAAACAGCGAAACTGGCAGATTTCATCCATCTTTATGAGCAGGGATCTTCATGCAGTTAAATCTCCTACAATTATATACAAAAAGAAAGAGAGAGGGAGAGAGAGAGTTCATAATAGCCAGGTAAAATACAAATTTCCAGTTAAGAAAATAGTCCTTAAAAATGCATAGAAACTCCATTGGGGTGGGGGGGGGTCTCTACTACACCTTGGTTTAGGTCCTGTGAATGATCTTCAAGGTGATGGGTTTTGTAGGTCTTCGGAAGATCCCTTTTGTGGCTAACACCAGTGGGATCTGCAACAGGAAAGAGGTGGACAAGATATATTTAAATACCAGGAAATAAAATATAGGGAAAATTCAGGGCAAGGTCTGAATTTCTTTCATCTATTAATTCTACCTAATATAATTCTATCATTAGGTTTGGCTGGCTGGGAATGATGGGACTCAGAATCCACAAATTTGGAAGAATCCGCCTTAGGGAAGAGTGTTGAATGTTTTCTGGAATTACTTAATTTGAAGGTGAGTCATTGTTTTAAGAATTTTCAGTCTGTGGGTTGTCCATTCCAAGTGACTGTAGCATATTGGAAGATAGATTTTGAAATCTCATTTCGCCCTATAAATATATTTCCTAGTATATATCAGTGTTTTCCTATGATTGCATGGGGTTTTGATTCGTGTCATCCCATAATTGGACAATAAGTTCATCTTTAGAGGAAGAAGAAACAGAATTTATCCTCTCTTCTGTAGCTTTAGTTGAAGATAAGTGGCTGCCAATTCACGGCTGGTCGTTCTTGAGGAAGAAGGATGAGATGCATCCTCCAGACATGATTCAGAAGAAGTGATCCAGAACTTGCATGAGTGCAGATCTTCACAATTCATTACGCAGAAGCCAGAAACAAGATGGACTACCTTAATGAAGACTATTGGTTCTGCACTTATGCAGCAAAGTCCAAATCACTCGTTCCTGGTCAAATCAAATCAAATCAAGTTTATTACAGTCAAAGACCAGAGACCTGGTCATGTTCAAGGCATGCTCAGATGTTCCTACCACTGATGTTGCTAATACTAGCACTGAAGATGTTGCCTAGTTTGAGTAATGAAACTTCTGCAAGAAAACAACCAAGCTCAGAGAGCACCAAGGACTTATTGGTCGTTCCTATTCTCATGCTTTGAGGGGGCATTTCATTACTCAGACCAGGTAACATCATCCATGCTAGGGACCAGTGTAGGAGCAACATCTGAGCATGCTTTGAAAGAGACTGGGAACAAGTTATTTGTGTTTTATATGGGACGATATACATTTATTTCTAAATTAGCAATGTCTTTGCATTTCTCCCTTGTGGAGTTGGATCCTTGCTAGAAAAGAAAAAGTTGGGCCAGGAACACGGCTTTTGAGTCCACGGCTCTATTTTCTTCCAACTGGAGAGCAAGAGTCAAAGAGTTAAGCTACAAAAATGCAAGCTGCATCTTCCAAATATTTGATGTTATGTTGGCTGCAGGTGAAGCGTTACCTGTCGAGCATTTACCCTCCAGAATAGCTCTGTGCGTGACACTTTCATTAGATCTCCTGTCTCTGCTACTGAGAAAGAAAGGGGGGATTTGATGCCAACGGGTTGTTTTTCCTCCATAAATGAGCACAGCTCAATTCCTGATCCTCACCTGAGTTTCTTTACAGGGCTGGAAGGTGAAATGCTGCATCAACCTGGCTACGGCGGCCTTCATGGTAAGGAGAGCGAATCTCATCCCGATACAATTCCGGGGACCGGCTCCAAAAGGCAAGTAAGTGTAGGGGTTGATCTTCTCCTTGACCTCTTTGCTGAATCTGTTGGGACAGACCAACATTCGGTCAATTGCAGTAGTCAGCCGGTCTAGGAAAAGGACAGGCAGAGCCCGGGGGTGGAGTCAAGAGAGCAGTCAGCCTGGAATCATTACACTCTCACAAACGGTCTAAGTCCAATCCCTCTTGAATTCCCTTAACTCTTATCTAGCACCAGTTTAGTGCTCACGGTCAGAGTCTTGCGTGTAGGCATAAACAATTGAATTGAATAGAAGAGAGCTGGAAGGGACCTTGGAGGTCTTCTAGTCCAGCCCCCTGCTCAAGCAGGAGAACCTATGCCATCTCAGACAGGTGACTGTCCAGCCTCTTTTTAAAAATCTCCAGTGATGGAATCAATCAGTTTAACTGGAGTCCTGGTTCTTCACACCTGACAACCACCAATTCATTCCATTCTCGTTCTAGCAAGTTGCATCTCTTCTGAAGCCTTTTGTTGGTGGAACCTTTCAAGTGGATCCTTGGGGCAGCAGATTCTTCAAGGGGGGCAGGTTGGAAGAGTCTTAGGATGGCACCATTAGCCCTTCAGGGGAGCCCAGACCAGGTAAGTGAAACCAGGAATACTACAAAACCTTTACTCTAAGGTGAGAGTAACGGAATCTTGCAAGTCTGGAAACTCTTCTCTCCTCCTCTATGTTTATGTTCCAGAGAAATAGGAAGAGTCCCTTCTGATATGCTTCCTCCAGCCCTATTCCTGCTCTGGACTTAGATGTCTTTTATCAGACCATTGTTTAGGCTGCAGATACTTCCTTCCATCTCCCAAAGTTATTCTCACAGCCCATTACAGGCACCCAATTTGTCTGCCTTATGAGCAGACAAGATCACCTAACAAGCTTTTTGGTCAGGAAGTTTCAACTCATTCTGACTTTTTCTTACCATCAAGTCATCGGTTATGAGAACTGGAAGAATTAAAAAAAAACCCATAGAAATATCAAAGGGTACCTTTCAGGTCTAAATTGATCCGGTTCAGGCCAGTATTCTGGATCATAATGCAAGATGGTGGGAGGAATCATAATGAACATCCCTTTGGGGATGGTGATTCCGTTTAATTTGATGGTTTTCTTGCACACTCTTTGAAGTCGCCCGGTGCCTGGATGCTTTCGTAGAGTTTCACTGAGGACCATATCCAGATACTCCATTTGCATGAGAGCTTCATAGGTGATTGGAGCCTGAGAGAGGGGGGGAGGGAGGGACAGGGAGGGAGGGAAGGAGGGAGAGAGACATAGAAAAAACTTGCTTATTTTGTCCCTAATTAACCTTAAAAGTTAATATCTGTATCTAGAGCAGAAGATCACAAACTCATGGAGTCAAGAAAGTTAACTCCTGTGACTTTCTGGATTCTCTCAATTTCCCACAGTCTTTCCTAGGACGTGTTTCGAATCTCCCATTTTGTTCTACAGTCCTTGAAGCTCTTCTGTTCAGATAACAACCAAGTCCAATGCCGTGGTTTTTGTTTGTTTGTTTGTTTGTTTGTTTGTTTGTTTGTTTGTTTGTTTAGAATATACTAGTCACTCAACTCCAAGGGACTCTGGATGGCGTACAAGACTGGACAATCCATAGAAACAAACGAAAACATCAAGTGAGCATCCCAGACAGAAACCGTCTGGTAAACAACACAAATCAAACAACACAGAGACCTTAGCCTAGACAAACAATAATTCACCAACCGCAGGCCTGGGACCCAAGCCAGGTTAGCTGGCTTGCTCTTTTGAGAGAATGGCATATCAACAACAGCTTGCTTTGCCTTGTGTTATCACATCCCTATCGCTGTAGGAGGTGACATAGTGTTACCATAGCAACATACTCACTATGGATTGCATGTTCTAAAGGTGCAAAATGTAAGACGTGTTTTATTGTGGTTGTCATCATCGTTGTTAACAGGTTTTCCTTAAGGATTAGAATGTTCTCAAGGAGGCCATCAACTCAAGGCTTTGGTGTGGGACTTACGCCATTTTTCCACAAGAAAGCATCAACCCTAAATTCGGATAGCTTAGAGTTTGGTCCATCATTGTTTAGCAGCTGATCTAAAGGAAAACCAATTATGCTCAAAGAGCTACTTCAATCAATCAGAATAGAATTGGAAGGGACCCTGGAGGTCTTCTAGTCCAGCCCCCTGCTCAAGCAGGAGACCCTATACCATTTCACACAGGTGGCCATCCAGTCTTTTCTTGAAAACCTCCAGTGATGGAGCACCCACAACTTCTGAAGGCAAGCTGTTCCACTGGTTAATTGGTCTCACTGTTAGGAAATTTCTCCTTATTTCTAGGTTGCTTCTCTCTTTGTTCAGTTTCCATCCATGGCTTCTTGTCTTGCCTTCTGGTGCTTTGGAAAATTAGTTGACCCCCTCTTCTTTGTGTTAGCCCCTCAAAATACTGGAATGCTGCTATCATGTCACTCCTAGTCCTTCTTTTCATTCAACTAGACATACCCAATTCCCGCAACCGTTCTTCATATGTTTTTGTCTCCAGGCCTTTAATCATCTGAGTTGGTCTTCACTGCACTTTTTCCAAAACCTCAACATCTTTTTTGTAACGTGGTGAGCAAAACAGGATGCAGTATTCCAGAATACCACTTGTTTGGAATATTAAGTATCCAGCATCCTGGATACTTAATATTCCAGATGACGGGAATCAGGGCGGAGCTTAATGGACATAGTTGAAAGCCTAATTGCATCAAAGTTGAGTCCCACCTACCTTGTTAGGCAAAACTACGTCAATCTCCTCCTGAAGTTTTTGCTGTATGTCAGGATGGATGGCCAATTCATACGTCAAATAACTGAGGGCGCTGCTAACGGACTCATAACCAGCAAAGATGAAGATAATTGCTTGAGCCAGAATCTCACTGTCAGTCAAACCTACATGAAGAAGGGAAGAGAGAAAAGTTGAAGGCCACCTTGTGATGCAAAGAATCGCTAACTCAAGGAACCATTGGAGAAGACGCACACGAACGGGGTCATCTTTCTTTATGGATCCATTGGCAAAGCGTTCTTTAGCCTGGTTTCCTACAAGGTTTAACTGAAGTTTATAGGTGGGATCAAGAAATTGTAGGCTGCATCCAAGAAGATCTGAATTCTTATGAAGGTTTCCCTCAAACCCACTAACTTTTTTAAAAATATTCCTAAACTGTCTCAGTGCTTCTTTCCTTCACTGAGAAGTTTGTCTCTCTCGCCCACATTGTTTTATTAATTCCCACAAGCAGACTTAGCAATGAAAGCTGGTTCCGGTTCGAAGACGTGACCGTTGACGATGGTTTCAAATTATTACCTTTATAGGTGTGATTCACACCATTCATCTCATGGCTTGTCAGTGAGTTTTGAGATTCTATCATCAGTTGCAAGAAATCCACTCTTCCCTGAAATAATAAGAACATTTCAGAATGCTTGCTTCTTGATAACTTGGCCAGAGTAGTATTTACACCATAGCTACAGTTTCAATAACCTGATTACAGCTATGCCACTTTATTTAGAAGGAATCCCCTAATTATTTCCAGATCATTGGTTGCAATGCTATGTTTTAATTTTAAAGGGATTTAATACAGGAAAGGATTGGATATGCTTATACCTAAAATGGAATGCTATGTTTTATTTTGAATCTAACAAGAGATGGTTGGTCCTGCCCAGGATAGAACCATGTCTGAGTTAACCAAAATCCCAGAGATTGCCATCACAAAAGCTGGTTGTATCGATCTTAACACAATATGTTTATGACATTGCCTTATACAAGAGGCCCAGTATGTAAAAAAAAAAAAAAAGTTAGATTTTGATGATTAACAGAATAACAGAGTTAGACGGGACCTTGGAGGTCTTCTAGTTCAATCCTCCACTCAAGCAGGAGGCCCTAAACCATTTCAGACAAATGGCTGTCCAGTCTCTTCTTAAAACCTCCAGTGATGGAGCACCCACAACTTCTGAAGGAAAGCCATTCCACTGATTTATTGTTCTCACTGTCAGGAAATTTCCCCTCAGTTCTAGGCTGGTTCTCTCCTTAATTAGTTTCCATCAGTTATTTCTTGTCCTGCTCTCTCTGGTGCTTTGGAGAATAGGTTGACCTATTTGTGACAGTTCCTCACATATTGGAAAACGGACACCACGTCTCTTGATTTGAAAGAGCTACTATGAAGCTACTTTGCTGGGAAAAGATTACAGGTATGAATTCCCGATTCTTGGTGTGTGTTTTTCCCCGAATTAACTTAGTCATTCAGGCTTTTTCCGCACCTTTGGACCCTCTTGGGCCCTCTTCTCTTTCAGTTTTGTTACGGACCTTGCAAAGAATTCCACGGACTCATTGGAAAAGATATTTACATTCATCTTTTCAAGAAGAGGGGTTATCCATGGGGCAACATCTGGAAAGAGAAGGGAAAGCGTTAGAAGAACACGGCAGGTGCCATCAGAAAATAGGTTGTAAGTTGCTTGGAAGCAGAAGGAGATGGTTATCAAGGCAGGGGACATTTATTTGAGAGGTGTAATTAATTATTTTAAAGGGGGAAGTGGTCGTGAGATTCAGTGCCGTCAGCCACGCAAGATGGTGCCGACAAAAAGCACACCCAAAAGTTCCACTTCTAACTTTATTGTAAGGTTACACTAATGGAATCTTGTAGGTTTGAAGATACCCCTCTCCCCTTTACAGTCTAAGAAACTAGGGAGGGTTCCTTCTGAAATGGTTGCCACTTCCCATTCCTTCTCTGGGCTCAGCTGCCTCTTATCTGATCATTGTCTAGTCTTCACCTCTTCCTTCTCTCCCTCAAGGCCATCCCCACAGACCATGACAAGTGCTAAACTGTCTCAGGGGTTACAAAGAATGGATTTCAAAGCTGAAGGTAGAACCAACCTACATAATAAAATAAACAGTGGAGAAAGGAAGTCAATCGTCATCAGTTTTTGTGCCTGTTGGACAAAGGGGTCTTTGGGGTTGTTCATGGCATCCGTGTCGACACCAAAAGAGGTGCTTGTGACCACATCCATACTGTAGGCACCAAAGATTCTGGAGAAATGCAAGACACAAGTGGTCAAAATAAGGAAAAAGAAGGAAGAAGGCCCTCAAATGTCCATCTGTATGCTTCCATCTGTATATGTCAAACTTTTATGCCCGGAACACTTTCTTTAGGTGATCAAGATACAGACCTGGATCTGCTCGTAAACTTCTGCTAGATTTCAGTTTGATCTAGATTTTCAACAGTTTGATCTGGAACATGAAGAGTCTTTACTTTGAGACCTAGATTTTGAGCTTGATCAGCTTTTTGAGGCACTATGGGATCTACTCCAGCAGATGCAATTATCTACCTGATTGTCTTCTAAAATGGTTCTGTAGGATCTCCATTGTCATCTGCTATTTTCTCCTGAGAGGTTCTTCCACAGGTTTCAATTGCTAACATCCTCAACTTTCCTCTTTTCCACGAGCTGTCAAGGGCAGCCATTTTTGTCATCTCAAGAAGTGAGGTTCCAAACAGAGGACCACCATTTCTCCAGAGATGAAGGACTCCCCCCCAGCCCACATAGTCAGGCTGTTACTCACTTTTTAACGTCCACCAGTTCTTCTCGATCTGCTTTCTTCTGCAAAAGCGCTAATAAATGTTTCACATAGTTCTGAATGATGGGAAACATCTAAGGGAGAAGGATGGAGACACACAAAATGCAAGTAAAGGAGAAACAGAGCCTAACTTTTTGTCCTATAGCAAAATCAGCCCTAATGGGTCCTCCCCTCTTATTCCTCACCTCTTTTAGCTTTCCACTGGTGAAAGTGGGCGAAAGGACTGTCCGAATCCTCTTCCACTGCTCATCTTCTGCTATCACAATGGCTGTCTTCAACTGGCCACGGGGAGCAAAAGTCTAAGGGACACATTTGAGAAAGAGAGAGGAATGGATGTCCATCCCACATTAGGAAGAGCAAAAAAAACAACAGGAGAGGCTTCGAACACACCATTGCAATGTCCATCTGGACTTGGCAACCAGCCCTGTCCTTACAAAAAGGCAAAAGTCTTATCGCCGTGCTATAAAACTCAACAAAACTCTACAATTCTACAAAAGTCTAGCTCCCTGGTGAATTATTCCTTCTGGTCCTACTTAACTATAATCTAGGTTCACGCAGATGTTGGTTTGCAGGCCATTGTTAATCACGTCAGGTGAAAACCAAGCATTCAGACACCATGCTAAGTATAGTTATTATTTACAGCTTGGTTGTGTTTATTTAAGGGTTAGCAAGTTGGATCAACATTTACTTCTTTGCGTTTCAAAGTATTTTGCCAGCCTAGAAACACCCGTAACTGTGCAAACACAATTTTTAGATTTTCAAGGCAATCTATCTACACTGACTTCCAAACAAGCTTCCCAACTCGTTTTTAAACGGCTGGTGCATTTAAACTTAAGTCCTTCCTAAGTTTATTCCTCTAACCATTAAGCAACCTGAGACTCCTCCCTCTCTTATCTAATTGTTTCCTAAGTAGTATCTCTTTCCCTCTTCCCCCAAGACCATTCACACTGCCCATTACAACCTGGTCACAGGTCTTAAGGGACTTCTGGAATGAGAGCAGGGATGGGGCTAACCTGACTTGGAAGAGTGGGGAGAAAATGTTTCATAGGGAAGTTGCCACTGAGAGAAGGCCCATGTCCCAGGACCCACACAATGTAGGTCCCTGACTGCAAAATATCTTTTCTTGGGTTGTAATTATCGCATTCTGATTCTGTCTATAATCAAAGCATTTTTCTAAACGTTGTCGGAATGTCTGCAAAGTTGAAACTCACCCCACGATTCAGGAAGGTGGAATAACTCTCTTTTATCAGTATAATTTTAATTATCTCAGGGTCAGTTACAGCCAGAATGGGCCGTCGTCCATTGTAAGTCCTAGAATAAATGGTCAATGGATTAAAGTCTCTCCATTGAAGTCTGGCAACAGATAGGGCTATATATCCATGAATGAGGGGAACAAGCCCAGAAAACTTTGCCAGTCGAATAAAAAGGAAATAAATACTCACCCCCAGATTTTACCATATTTTTTATAACAGGCCATATCAAAATTGGATCTTCCCTGTAACAGAAACATTAAGGGTGAGTGTCAAAGGCAAAAACCACACTTGGTAGATCTGAGATCAACCGTCTTGCAATCATTCCTTGCCATAAAATTCCCAACACAGATTTGCAAATATCTCTAATCACCGATGATCAGGAATCGCTTACAACTAATCCCCAACTTACAACAGTTTGTCTCAGGGCTGTTCGAAATTACAACAGCACAGAAAAAAGCGACTTAGGACCGTGCTTCAGACTTATGACTGTTGCAGCATCCCCGCAATCACGTGATGAAAATTCAGACACTTGGCAACTGATTCATATTTATGATGTCGCAGGATCCTGAGGTCACGTGATCCCCTTTTGCAACCTTCTGACAAGCAAAATCAAGGGGGAAGCCAGATTCACTTAACAACCGTGTTACTCACTTAACAACTGAAGTCCCACTTTGGTCGTAAAGTGGGGTCAAACTCACCTAACAAATGTCTCACTTAGCAATAGAAATTTTGGATTCAGTTGTGGTCGTAAGTCGAGGATTATCTGTGTATTCAGAGTGGTTGGGTAGACTAGTGAGCTTTGCGAATGGAACAGGGTTCGCAAAGCTGAAATAATGACAATATTAAACTGAAGCAGTTTACCAACTTGTTTGCTTAGGTAATAGGTTTTTCACACACACACACAAACAAGAATTTAAAGCCTGTTTCTTGCCAAGCTCAAATATACAAGCAGCTGTGTTATTTATTGCTTTCTGCTTTATAAGGTAAATTTCTCAGCCCTTGATTAGACTAAACTAGATTAAACTAGATGAAAACTGGGCGACAGAGAAATCGCAAGATTCCCTGCCTCTTTTTGATTCTAAAATCCGAGTCCTCGCCCAAACCAACCCCAGCACATTATGTCGGGATTCATTTTCAAATGTTTAGTGCTTATTCTCCAAAGCACCTGAGGGCAGGAGAAGAAGCAATGGGTGGAAGCTTCTTAAGGAGGGATCTATTCTAGAAATAAGGAGAAATTTCCTGACAGCGAGAACAATTCACCAGTGGGATGGCTGGTCTCCAGAAGTTGTGGGTGCTCCATCGCTGGAGGTTCTTAAGAATAATGGACAACCATATTGTTCTTAAGAATAATGGACAACCAATAATGGACAACCATTGGTCTGAAATGGTCTAGGGCAGGGGTAGGCAACCTTGGCTCTTTTATGACTCGTGGACTTCAACTCCCAGAATTCATGAGCCAGCTTGGCTGGCTCATGAATTCTGGGAGTTGAAGTCCACGAGTCATAAAAGAGCCAAGGTTGCCTAACCTGGTAGAGGGTCTCCTGCTTGAACAGGGGTTGGATTAGAAGACCTCCAAGGTCCGTCCCAATCCTAAGATTCTATCTTCTCTATGCCTCCTGCTGCATGAACAAGTTTTCTTGAACGGGTCCATGCAATATCTTAAAAACCCGAAGCCCTAAACCCCAGTTGGCAATCCTCTCTTCCATGACAAACCATAAAGATCTGAAGCCTTTCAGAAATCCGCTCTTGAAAACATGCCCATAAAAGCAAGCTGTAAACTTACATAACGAAACCCGAAGGCCGTACCGATGAATGGGAGAGGCATCGGGCCCGGGATGCCCAACTTCTTGAAGACTCCATAAGGCCAGACCCCGTATCTGTAAAAGGAGAACATATCTTTTTCAGGGTTCAGGAGAGTCTGGATAGGCTCATGTAGAATAACATACTTTGTGGAGTTAGAGATACTAATATTTGTTTACTTAAATCTGAATATTATCCTGGGATTAGGTTTGGGAAGTCCGGGGGGGTGGGGGGTTTTTCATATAGCATTGTGTAATATTTGTGATTTTTTTTTTTATGATGAAAAATAATAAAATTTTATATTGAAAAAAAAAAGGAGAGTCTGGATAGGGATAGTGAAGTGATGGGAGCAAGGAAAGATGTCTATCCCACCAGACTTGAACGGCCCCATTTAGTTGGATGGAATGCATGCATCTGTGCTCTTTGGGGACTCGAGGGACCCATGTGCAGCTCTGAAAGAACCGGGCAGAGAAACCAAAAGAGAACTTCCTATTTCTCTTCAGTGTGACCGTATAGATCAGGGGTGTCAAACTGCTGGCCCGCAGGCCGGATGCATCATGGCGAAACCGCGGCCACCCCATAGCCAGCAATGGAAAAAAAGTCGTGACACGTCACGTGACATTGCGAGTTTGACACCCCTAATATAAATAAATGAGAGATATGGGAGAGAACATACGGGCAGTCCTCAACTTACAACCACAATGGAGCCCAAAACTGATGTCGTTCAGTGAGACAATTTCTTAAGCGGGTTTTGCCCCGCTTTACGACTTTTCTCGCCACGGTGGCTAAGTAAATCCCTGCAGTTGTTCAGTTAATGACTCGGTTGTTGAGTGAAGCTGGCTTCCCCGTTGACTTTGCTCGGTGGAAGGTCGCAAACGGGGATCAGGTGATCCCGGGACACTGCAACCGTCACAAGTACATGCCAGTTGCCAAGCCTCTGGATTTTGATCACGTGACCCTGGGGAGGCTGCAATGGTCATAAGTGTGAAAAGTGGTCCTAAGTCACTTTTTGCAGTGCTGTTGTAACTTTGAACGGTCACTAAACGAACCGTTATAAGTCGAGAACGACCTGTATCTCGGCATCCTGACAGTCTAAAAATGCCAGTCTAAAAATGCAAAGCAATCAGTGTCCTGCTGAAATGGGGGGCAGGTAGTCCTCATTTTACGACCACAGTTTGGAAGCAGGTGACTTACACCTGATTTTACAACCTGTTTGGCCACTGTTTGACTTAACAACAGTGGCAAAACAGGTCGTAAAATCAGGTGTAAGTCGCTTAGCAGCCACCTGCTTCCCTGAAGTTTTTAAGCGAGTCCCGTGGCTGTTAAGCAAATTTGTTGTAATTCAGATAGTGGCTAAACAAATGGTTCTAAATCAAGGACTCTGTGCCGTTGCATCGGGAACCTTCATGGGTATTGGATTTAAATGTGGGATATTGCCAATTTAACCCTCGGCGGTGATTGCATCACAACGCAGGAAGGAGACACTATCTATTTTAGTTCTGCAATCTGCAAACAGATCAATGCACCGCTAAGAGCAGGAAAAAAAGCTCCACTTTGGTTTCTGCAGATTTTTTTTTTTAAAGTTACCTTCTGTTTGAAAGAAATTAGCTTAGCTGTTAAAAAATGACAACATTTCTCTCCCCCCCCCTTAATAAACAGAACACAAGATTGAAACGCAAGATCTCCCAAAATCTTTGCCAGAGGCGGTCAAACATGTTCATGTTAACTCAGGAATTAAGCATTTAATCTTGCAGCATCTTCCTCCATATATATATATATTTGTGTGTGTGTGTGTGTGTCCACGCTCACAGCATCTTCCTCCATTTCTTTCTCCCATAATGACTTTGTAAAACTGTTTAATAAGCACTGGCCGTTGATAAGCGGGGGATGCTGCTGCTTTTGCAGAAATCTTCAGAGAGAGATAACCTCAAGGTAAAAGCAATCATTTCATAAAGAAATGGAGGCCCAGACTAGCAAGAAGCCTTAAAAGCTTGAGCAAAAAATCAATTTTTTTAAAAAAGAAAGACAAGTTTTCTTTTAGACCTTCTACCAGCTCAAGGCAAAAAGCAAAGTGGGGAGAAGAGAGAAATAAAAATGCAACTTAAGACATATTTACTGCTGAGAAATCAGAGCTGAGCTGGCTTTTCTGGCAAAAGGTCCTGTAGATATCCATTCTGGGAAGTTCTTTTCTTTCGATCTGAACTACTTCCTGGTTCTTTATCTTTTCTACTTGATTTTTAGGTACCGTAGATCACGCGTGTAGGGTAGATGGACTCAGTGATGTGTGGTGGAGGATCTAAAGGACTAGGCTGTGGTCACCAAAGATCAAAGGCTTTTTGATAAGACCATCTAGTAGACGTCAGGCTACACTCAAGAACCTAACAGGCCAGACTCTGCTCAGCTTCCAAGCCCACCTTTGTAAATAAATGTGTTTTCTTTCACAATTCAAATTTTTAAACACCTTGTGGAATATTTGGGGAGCCAGGAATGATGCTGAAGCAATAAATAGGCTTCTGTAGAAGTCTATGGTTTCACCAATGGTAGATCAGGTCAACTGGAATATGCAAAGATTGCCTTCCTCTCTCTCCATAGTAAAAAAAAAAAATAGGTGGCATAGACAAAATAAGTGTGTGGAATTTGACTCTAGCTCAACAATAAAGCTGTGCAATCCTATTTCAATCTTGGACATGTTCAATTAAAGCTAGGAAAGATTTCTGCTTGAGACCCAGATATGTTGACCAGATCAGTTAAGACAAGCCAGCAGCTTCCTATAACTCAGTAGACTATCACCCACAAGATTTTATTGATTGATTTGCGGGACATGAGGAGCGAACAAGGCTGAAATTCATGCAGGCAGAGGAAGATGGAACATCATGTTTTACTTACAACATCAGAAGGCCAAGGAATAAAATCAGAAGTGCCCAAGTCTCTAGTGAGAAATATGGAAGGTGATCCATCCTGGATTTTGGGGACCTTGAGTTTCTCCTTCTGCTTTTGGAAAGATTGATGGTTCGAGGGAAAATGTTGTCAGAAAGTACTACAGGTTTAAATCGTTGAGAATTGTTGTTCCTACCTGCTTTCAAATCAAGAGTATGTGAATTAGGCATGAAAGGAGTACTTAGTTAATGAACAGGAGGTGGAGTATAGCCAGAATAGGAGAAACTCAATTGTCCAATCATGGTTCACGTAAGCCAATTTTAAACTCTGGAGGTGAAAAGGTCTTGAAAATAATTGATCAAGCTAACCTTTGAAAAGAATGAAGGAAAAAAAAGAATAAGATAAACTGGGTTTAAAGTCACATTAATCTGTAAAACCAACAACGTTACCAAATTCCTTCCAAGCCTCAATAGGAGTTTATGATTGTCAAAGATTGCAACCAGCCAACAAAGCAGAATTACATGAAATAACAGTTGAACAGCAATAATGTCAACAATATCTATAAAATACATAAAATATTGATATTAAGAAGCCAGCGCCAGGAGCTGAGAAGTTTTACCTGCTGCTGCACAAAAACTTGACAATATTGAAGTTACTGAATATAAAATAATTTTTCCAAATTCTGGACTCTCAGAGTAGACAGCCATGGAGAAGACTAGGCAGAAATGTTCCGTAATAATTACACATATTGGATTCAAGTTTCTTCTTCTTGTGTTGGAAAATATCTCTATGTCACTGCCATACCGTCTTTCTCCAGGAAGGAAATGGTAATATTGGTGTTTTAAAACTATATCTTGGTCTAGTGGTTAAGGCACCTGGCTAGAAATGGGTTCATGAAAGGCATGAAAGCCAGCTGGGTGACTTTGGGCCAATCGCCAGGAGATGGTGAGTTCTAGTCCTGCCTTAGCCATAAAAGCCAGCTGGGTGACTTTGGGCCAATTGCCAGGAGACGGTGAGTTCTAGTCCTGCCTTAGCCATAAAAATCAACTGGATGACTTTGGGCCAATCGCCAGGAGGCGGTGAGTTCTAGTTCTTCCTTAGCCATAAAAGCCAGCTGGGTTCTTTGGGCCAATTGCCAGGAGACGGTGGGTTCTAGTCCTGCCTTAGCCATAAAAATCAACTGGGTGACTTTGGGCCAATCGCAAGGAGACAGTGCATTCTAGTTCTTCCTTAGCCATAAAAGCCAGCTGGGTGACTTTGGGCCAATTGCCAGGAGACGGTGAGTTCTAGTTCTGCCTTAGCCATAAAAATCAACTGGGTGACTTTGGGCCAATCGCCAGGAGGCGGTGAGTTCTAGTCCTGCCTTAGCCATAAAAGCCAGCTGGGTGACTTTGGGCCAATCGCCAGGAGACGGTGCATTCTAGTTCTTCCTTAGTCATGAAAGCCAGCTGGTCACCTTGGGCCAGTCCCTTTCTCTCAGCCCAGCCCACCTCACAGAATTGTTATTGTGGGGGAAATAGGAGGGGGAAAGTGTATTGGATATGTTCACCGTTTTGTTTACAAAAATAATAAAAGCAGAGAAGAAACAAACAAAACAAATAATAAATTAATTAAAACCAGAAACCAATATTACCTGGGGGGGGGAGAGAGAGAGAGAGAGAGAGAGAGAGAGAGAGAGAGAGAGAGAGAGAGAGAGAGAGAGAGAGAGAGAGAGAGAGAGAGAGAGAGAGAGACATTGTGAAATGTGAAAAGCTGCATGCTGTATTGAAAGTACATCGTGTGCAATTTAACTCTAGCAAAACATGCTCATCTGATCAGCTCTTGGCCCTTTACTCTTCTTGGATAAGAATTCTGGATCTCTGCCATCTTCCTGGTGGAAAGTGGGCTGAGCACAGACTGTGACATTGTCAAGCAGCGTTCAGAGGAGTTCGTGCCAGAAAAAAAGGTCAAAGAATTATGAGTTAACAGCTCTGGGTCAGGAAAGTTTGTGTGATGCAAAGTAGAAATTCCTGACTGATTAGGAAAATGTTGATCCAACTGGAGAGCATGGAAGGTGCATCAGCTGATCCTTCTCACTCATTCAACCAGAAAAGAAATTGAAGTTTGATTCCAACATCCCATAATCCTGTTTAATTGAAAATGGCCATGTCTGGCCGGGCTAAAGGGGGAAATACCTTTGCTACTGTAAAATGGTGCCTTTTGAGCATAACAGGTGGTTAAATGTTTTTCCTTTGGAGTATGCGCTCCTTGTTCAGGTTGGTTATCTAGGAACAGTAAACTAATATTATTCAGCAATAAATAAAATAAAGCCAATGAATAACAGAATAATAGAGTTGGAGGGAAATTTGGAGGTCTTCTAGTCCAACCCCCTGCTCAGGCAGGAGACCCTATACCATTTCACACAGGTGGCTGTCCAGACCCTATACCGTTTCAGACAAATGGTTGTCCAGTCTCTTCTTAAAAACCTCCATGATGGAGCACTCACAACTTCTGGAGAGAAGCCGTTCTCCTGATTGATTGTTCTCAGTGTCAGGAAATTTCTCCTTAGTTCCAGGTTGCTTCTCTCTTTGATTATTTTCCATCCGTTGCTTCTTGTCCTACCTTCCGGCGCTTTGGAGAACAGGTGTCCCCCCTCTTCTTTGTGGCAGTCCCTGAGATATTGGGAGACTGCCATCATGTCTCTTATTTATGACTAATTATGAAGCTACTTTACTGGGAAAAGATTACAGATTACAGATATGAATTCCCAATTCTTGTTATTTTTTTCTGAATTAACTTAATAGCACCCACAACTTCTGGAGGCAACTTCTGTCCCACTGGATAATTGTTCTAACTGTCAGGAAATTTCTCCTTGTTTCTAGGTTGTTTCTCTCCCTGATTTGTTTCCAATGAAATTTTGAAAGCTCACCTTCTCCTATAGATTTTACAGTTATACTTATAAAAGTTATTGTGTGTCCATTTTTGGCTGTAATGGTGTTAAGCTTTTATTGTTTGCTATGTTTTCTACTTGTGATAGTGTTAACCACTCCAGACCGGTTTGACCAAGAGCGAGTGGACTATTCAGTGGTATGTAAGTAAATAAATAGATTTAAGGTGCAGCTATGTTTGGAACATTATAACTCTTCTACATCTTAGTTAGTCCCATAAAATTATTTCTCTCCTGAGCACATGGGGAACCAATGTCTTGTGCAGAAAAAATGAAACTGTGCAGCAGAACGCAAGACCCAGGGGTGTCAAAAGCTCCTGTTTTAGCCTGGTTTTCTGCAACTTTGGACTGTCTTTCTCCAAAAGTTGCTCCAGGGGTTGGAACTGTAGTTCCTATCTATCTTGAAGACCCCAAGAAGCACAATCATTTTGAACAGAAAGAAGAATTTTGTGTATTTGAATGAGTTGAACTCAAAGAATGAACCAGTAGAAGGTCTAGGTTAGAGATGAAATGTGTTCAGAACATCTGCTTCTGGGCACAAGTATTTCAGAGAATTAGAAATAGTACATTGTTTTTTGGCACATGGGTGGATGTTCTGGTGACAGATAGATAACCTGCTGAGTGACCCACAAAAGAATATCATCCAACAACTATTTAGCAACCCAATTTTTGTGGTAGGACACATCATCGTTCTTTCTCTCTTACCTCCTGTGAATGTCTATAATTTCTAAATTTATATTCCACAATTGCAGTCTAACTTTTGTGATATTTGTACATGTATTAGCGGATAAAGTAAAGACATCTAATACAGTTTTTCCAAAACACCATCAAAGGTAGGAGCTAAAAGTGGGATAAAGACAGATTTGGAGCAAATTTACTTCTTAGTAGATCTGAAATCATAAATGCAGCTAAAAACATGTTCAACTCTTCTTGAAAAATAGGACCTTTTTAAAAAAATAAAAAAAATAAAACCAGGTTCCTAAAGTTAACTGTATAGAAGCCATTGCTGTAGAATTTGGAAGTCACTGTGAAGAATATATTTATTTATTTATTTATTTATTTATTTATTTATTTATTTATTTATCAAGTTTATATTCTTCCTCTGCCAAATTTCAGATAGCAATGGGAGTCAAGAGGAGTTGACAAGATGGGAATCTTATCCAGGAAGGGACACTGGAATCAGGCGAAGGTCAAAAAAGGCAAGATGGAAGCTGCAACTGTACAATGCCTTCATGCATCACAGATACTACATATCCCCAACACCCAGCTTAGAATGATACCCAACAGTCTGAAGAGTTTCTAGCTATTTGTGTCGTGGTTTAGCTAAAGGCAGAATTGCACAAAACAAAAATAAGGTATTGGTCCTAGTCTATAGCTTTTTAAGACATTTTTAAGACACTAATTACCTACTTATATCTGACAAGTATAAGTCACAGATGAAGTGTTGGGATGAAGAAGGTAGGATTGTAAATAAAAATGTTCCTTCGAAGCAGAAGGAGGACAAACATTGGCTCTGGACTTATGTCTTCTCCATGGGTTGGAGCAACCAAGATTCAGCATGGATAAGATGTTCCTTGAAGCCAATGTTTCCCCCTTGTAAGGTTTTATTATATCATTATTATTGTGACTGTAGTTATTACTTTTTTCAGACTTCACAAAAGGTTAGCAGAGTTTCTTCTGAGATGATGCAACTAGTAAGTGATATTCCTTTCTCTAATATCCTTTCTATCATTCTGTAGGCGTTCTCATCAAGACTGCTACTTGCCATAGTAGCAATCCTTTGGTATGTGTGTGTAAAGTAAACAGATAATGGATATGTAATCTCTTTATCTCTGCCTGTCCTTCATCTAACTTGGCATGCAAAGTTGCGTAGAGTAGTTTTAAGGTCCAGTGAGTCAGTGCCTTGAGTTTCTCTTGTCAACATATTTGCGTAGACAAAGAGTTCAGCAAAGTTCAGGAATGGAGACAAGGCTTCTGAAGCCACCTGGACAAGCAAGGTGACTGCCAACTGTGAGTTTAGTCTGAATTAAAGCCACCACGGAGGGCCACAAAAGGACTTTAGATCCCTGCCTTGAACTTCCAAAATTGCTTGAGCAAAAAGTAAAGTTCCAGACACTGAGCATCTTTGTTTAATCTATCAAATCTCATTCTTCATGAAATGTCATGTTCTTCCTGAGTCAGAGATCATGGGAATTTGCATTCCAAGCACATCTGGGGATATCAGCTTGGAGAAGTTTGATTAAGGAGAAGCATTTGAAGTACAAGTGATCTTCAATGTTGGATGGAGGCAGTAGGGTAAACGTCAATGAAATCTGGAGAATGTACAAATCTTAACTTTTGGATCTTGTCAAAGGAAGACAGGAAGACACAAATCTGGGATGGTATCCAAGCAAGAACTCTCTTCTGAAGGATGGCTGTTGCATTTCTTACATTGTTTTTTATTTCTTTCATTCATTCATTCGATCTAGAAGATCATCCAACTCCAGTATGACTCTGGATGGCTTCTGGAGTTAAAAATTGAAAAACAATCAAAGGAGAAAAATACATGAGCTCCCTCTCTGTTGTGCAATATTTCTCAACCTTGGCAACTTTAAAGAGCGGTGGACTTCTGCTCCAAGAATTCCCACCTGGCTGGCTGGGGAATTCTGGGAGTTGAAGTCCACCCCTCTCCAAGTTGCCAAGGTTGAGAAACCCTGCTCTCGTGAGACATTCAAATAAATAATGTGCAAGTATTACAGCCATTGATAGGGTTGTAATTCTTCCTAACTCTAATTTGATCCTCAACCAAAACTAGGAGTCTTTGAAATCTTGGGCAATGGATGCTTACTCAGTCTCCAAAATTAAGGAACTGTTTCGCTAGGTGTGCCATCAATGAATTCTCAGAAATTAAAATAGGTTTCATAACATCCTTGTTCAAGTTGTAACATATTGTTTTTCTATTTTAAAATTCCCTCCTGGGTTGTACATATTACCAGCTGGGATAAACAGTATGAAAATTTAATAGTTAATAATTATATATTTTAGCTATGTCTGCCTCGAGACAGCCTGCATATCAGACTTATATCTGAACACAGATGGGATTCAAGGACGTCTGTCTGTCAGTCAATCAATCAATCAAAGAAGCTCAACTGAACAGAGAGGAATTGATTTGTTGGATAGGATCGCACCTTGAAAAACCAACATTTTAGAATTTGTACTCAACCTTTGAAGGAAATAAGCTCATTTTGAGAAAATTGGCTACATTTGAGGAGATGCTAAAGTTGACAGCGTCAACATCTTCCACCAGTGTGATTTGTGAACACGGCTGTGAACATTACTGATCATGATTTATCCAAGCAAAACTAGCCAACTGTGGTAGGTTCAACAAAGCTTAAACAAATCGTGGCTCACCACAATATTTTGAAACCAGTCACAACTCTACCTTCACTTATCACTTACTCACTTCTTAATATTTCCTAATTAGATTACAGCAATGTGTTCTCCACAGCGCTGCCAGTCAAGATGGTTAGGAAGTAACAGTTCAAGACTGCTGATCAGGTCTAGATTCTATAATGAGATTGTATTTCCTCAACAAATTCAATCTCTTCCAAGTTTGTTTCCAGGCCCAGTTCAAAAGGCTTCTGCCCAACTCTTGGCTCATTGTAAGGACTCCACAGACTGATAGTGTTTAGAAAATTGAACTCGGTGTTTTACACACGTCTTACTTAATCTGCTAAATCGTGGTGATTCCTAAGAGACCTGAGATGTTGTTTAAATTGGACATGCACAATAGGGCTGCCTCTGTCTCTATAATACATTTGTAATGCTTTGCGAGAAGAAGTCAAAGTTGCGTATAGGTGAACGAACGCCTTCCTTTTTGATACTCCAGCTTGCCGCGCAAGGACAATGTTGAATGCATTATCCTCGCTTGAGTAACCATCTCTGACTCCAAACAGAACAGTCCTTCCCCTTTGATGCTAGTAATTAATCTGCTAGTTATTTTTCGGGGATCTACGTTGCTGCCTTTACTGAAGCACAGATTCCCCGATTTGGTTCCATTGCAAAGTGAAGTTGGGGAGGCTGGAAATTTTATTTATTCTATGTATATCCTGCCATTATTATTTTTACAGATCCAACGCACCTTTCTCCTTCTATTTTCTGCACAACAACTTTGTGAGGTGGGTTGAGCTGAGAGAGGCGGACTGGCTCAAGGTCATTCAGCTGACTTGGATGCCTAAGGAGGGACTAGAACTCACCGTCTCCTGGTGATTGGCCCAAAGCCACCCAGCTGGATTTCATGGCTAAGGTGGGACTAGAACACACCGTCTCCTGGTGATTGGCCCAAAGCCACCCAGCTGGCTTTCATGGCTAAGGCGGGACTAGAACACACCGTCTCCTGGTGATTGGCCCAAAGCCATCCAGCTGGCTTTCATGGCTAAGGCGGGACTAGAACTCACAATCTATCTAACTGTCTCCATCTAAAGTGGGACTAGAACTCACACTCTCCCAGTTTTGAACCTGGTACCCCTTAACCACTAGGCCAAAATATTGTCTCCATCAAGTCACTGGGCTCATTCCTTGATGCCCCAAAGAATGAGTTGACGATGTTGGGCATGGGTAAGGTAGGTCTGTTTTGGCAACATCTGGAGGAAAGCTATGAAGATAGAACTATCTCTTAGAATGCAGCGCCATAAAGGATACAAGAAAGGTTGATAATTTTCAAAGCAATCCAGATGGGGTGTTCTAATGTAGGAGAGCTCTGGTCAGTGCAGGTAATGCAGCAGCTTGGCAAAATGAAGCAGGGTTTGCAAGCCAAGAAAAGAAAGAATAGGATCAAGACTTCTAAAGTTACTTTATTTGTGGGGTCCTTGGTGCTCTCTGAGCTTGGTTGTTTTCTTGTATTCATGACCCAACTAGAGAACATCATCAGTGCTAGAAGGAAATGGAGTTTGTGGAGAGGAGGAGGAGGAGGACTGTGGGGTCCCTGGTGCTCTCTGAGTTTGGCTCTTTTCTTGCAGACATTTCATTACTCAACTAGGGAACATTATCAGTGCTAGAATGGAGTGGGGATTTATCTCTGTTTATATACAAGTGGCTTGCCCTGTCAGTGTTGGTGGGAGTTTCTTGGTGATTCTTTGATTAGGCTGTGGTTTACTGTTTGATTGTTTGTCTGAATTGGTAGTTCCTTGGTTGGGGCATTGTATGATTGGGTATTGCATTCTGGGTCTTTCTGTTGCCTCTAGCAGCATGGCAACATGTTACTCTCATTTACCCTTCTTGATTGTTCTAAAGCCGTCTTTCTCAACCTCAGCAACTTCAAGTTATGTGGACTTCAATCGCCAACATTTCCCCAGCAAACACTGCTTGAAAAAGTTCTGGAGACCGCAGATTCTGCATTATTGGTTATTCTACTTTATTACCCACTTCTGAGAATACAAATTCTTCCAAAAGCACTAGCAAAAGTTTTTCCTCTGTGCAACCTGTCTTTTGCCCACATTAAAAATTTACCTTTCCACTAAGGCAACTCAAGAAGAACAAGACAAAGGGAAAGAAAGTGAAAAAAACATCCTTTATTTATCTCGTATGTCTATATTTTACATGCTTGCTTCTTTTTGAAAATAGGTATTTTCTGCCAAGAACAGCAAGGAGGGATGGCTAATTATAAAAAAAATACAATAGAATGCAAACCAAGCCATTTAATAATTAGTTAAAAGCCCATTAAAATTCATCCATGTTGCAGACTCCATCCAATTAAAGCCTGTTTCAAGACTCTCCAAGGTTGGATGAGGTCAATTTTACATATTAATGGATATCAGTGGATATCAGAGAGAAAAAAATCATTTGACATTTCTTGGTGGAAAGTTCCAAATTCTGATGGTGATAAGAACAATCCAATTCATGTACATGTGAGGTCTGGATTTGCTAACTGGATTCATCACCGGCTTAATTTATAGTTCAAGAATGTTCAAAATATCAAGTTATACATCATCATTAACATCAACAACTAATATTAACATCTCCCCCACCTATTAAGTGCATTGTTATGATTTCAACCTTATAAGAGCCACTTAAAGCAAACAGGTCCATCTCTCCAAAGCTATTTAGTGAATATTTCAATGGTTTTCTTCCAAGCTTCTGCAGAAGACAAAACCCCGAACTGTAAAATCCACTGCAGGGATGATACAGCCATGGCTTATCTTTATTCCTCACTTTCTCAACTGTCTGATCGTGGGACTAACTTCAGAACGATTGGTTTCTCCGGGACTAAGAAAGCTTGGTTGCTCATCACCAGCGGAATCTGCAGAAGAGGGAGAGGCAGAGAAAGAAGAAGTCAGCCAACAGGATAACCCAACTCAACTTCCAGATTCACCAAATCGAAAATCGCAGCAAAAGGTCAGTTAGGGCCTTTCCAGGTCTAAATAGAACCATGGAACACAACCTCATTCCTGCTTCAGCAGGGAGTTGGACTAGAAGATCTCCAATAGAAGACCTCTTCTATTATTTCTGTTATTTGGAGATATCCATTGATATCCAACACCTTTCAGAAGTTTCAGGATACTAGACCAGGGGTAGTCAACCTTGGCTCTTTTATGACTGGTGGACTTCAACTCCCAGAATTCCTGAGTCAGCCACGCTGAGGGGAAAGGGAGAGGTTTCCAAGCTGAGCCAGGCTGGCTCAGGAATTCTGGGAGTTGAAGTCCACGAGTCATAAAGCGACCTACGCCTAGGCCAGAGGTAGGCAACCTTGGCTCTTTTATGACTCGTGGATTTGAACTCCCAGAATTCCTGAGCCAGCCACGCTGAGGGGAAAGGGAGAGGTTTCCAAGCTTAGTCATGCTGGCTCAGGGATTCTGGGAGTTGAAGTCCACCAGTCATAAAAGAGCCAAGGTTGCCTACCCCTGTACTAGACAAAGAAGGGCCCAGGCTCAAGGTGTAAAAGAGTTCTGTTGAAGGGCTGCTCCTGTAGAAATCTCTGATCTAAGTGGCTACCCCTTTTCAGAAGACAGGGAAAAAAAATCTCCCGTAGTCTTCCAGTATTTCAGAGGCTGCCACAAAGAAGTGGGGGCTGCCCTAATCTGCAAAGCACTTCCAAGAAGCAATGGGTGGAAACTGACCAAGGAAAGAACCAACTTAGAACTAAGGAGAAATGTCCTGATGGTGAAAAAACAATTAACCAGTGGAACGGCTTTCCACCAGAGGTTGTGGGTGCTCCATCACTGGGTGTTTTTCAAGAAGAGCCTGGGCAATTAATTGTCTAACATTGCAGTGAAATGGTAATAGGTTTCCTGCTTGAGCGGGGGGGTGGGGGGGTTGGACTAGAAGACCTCCAAGGTCCCTTCCAACTCTGTTATTCTGTTAACAGATCTATTCCAAATCTTTCTCACCAAGAAACAACGGATGGAAACTGACCAAGGAAAGAACCAACTTAGAACTAAGGAGAAATTTCCTGATGGTGGAAACAATTAACCAGTGGAACGGCTTTCCACCAGAGGTTGTGGGTGCTCCATCACTGGGTGTTTTTTAAGAAGAGCCTGGGCAATCAATTGTCTGAAATTGCAATGAAATGGTAATAGGTTTCCTGCTTGAGCGGGGGGGGGGGGTTGGACTAGAAGACCTCCAAGGTCCCTTCCAACTCTGTTATTCTGTTAACAGATCTATTCCAAATCTTTCTCACCGGTGTTTCTTTGCAGACTCTAAAGGAGAAGTGCTGCATAATGATGGCGATTGCAACTTTCATGGAGACCAGTGCAAATCTCATTCCGAGGCAGTTCCGGGGCCCAGCTCCAAAGGGCAGGTATGTGTAGGGATCGATGTTTTCTTTGTTTTCTTTGCTGAACCTGGGTGAACCGAGGAAGGAAAGAATGTCAGGAACTGTAAGAAGGCGCTAGGACCTCCCCACGTGTGAATGGGGCCTGGGCATGGCTTAACAATGTCTTACCCCACTACGTAGATTCACTGGAAATGCAACACCCCAAACAGGCAAACGTTTTGACTGAGTGCATCATGTGAGCTCAGAATTAATACACTAGGGATTCCGTCCTGTGGCCAATCCAATAGCCACCCTTATCTCGGGTGCATAGAATCAAAACCATAAGTTGCAGTTCAAAAGATGTATTGCTCTAGCTCAAACACAAGAATTTAGTCAACTAAAGTTCAATAGCAAATTGGCACCAGATAAGGGTCAATGGAATTCAAGAGTGGTTGGATTTTGATCACTTGTGCCAAAGTTCATGCCACAGGAACAACTCCAAACAAAAGCCCAAGAAGGTATTAAAAACCCACCATTCCCTGCTACATGTGGGCAGCTTTCCCACAGCCATCTTTCTGTCTGGCTCTGCTCTTCAGTAAACTGCAACCTTATTTCTAAAGCAGTCTCCATTTTGTTTATTCCCAGCTTGGATTGGACCCTGATGAAGATTTTTCTTTCTACACTACCTCTCAGGTCTGAACTCTTCCGGTTCCGGCCAGTATTCGGGGACCCGATGAAGAACGAGGGGTGGGATCATCACTACGGTGCCTTTGGGAATGGTCATCCCATTGATTTCAACATCCGTCTTGGAGAGTCTTTCAATACGCCCTCCGAGGGGATATACTCTCTGGGTTTCGTTCAGCACCATGTCAAGGTATTCCAGCTGCATGATGGCATCGTAGGTAAGCGGTGCCTGGAGGGGAGGGAGATAATTAAAATAATTAATTTCACATCCAGTCCACTTTTTCTCTCACAGATAGAGGCAAAGGTCTCCCTTCCCATTTCTACGGAAGCAGAATAACCAAGTTGGAAGAGACCTTGGAGGTCTTCTAGTCCAACCCCCTGCTCAAGCAGGAATGTTGGCTCCTTGTGGGTCAAAATAGGCTAACAGAATTTCCTAACATTAAACTGGTTTCTGCATTAACGCCACGATTCTGTGTCTTGCAGGTCGGATAACAGAGTCGTGGACTTCTCCTCGCATCATTAATTCAATAATTCAGATATTATTACTGCTTTTAAGCCATCCAAGCAAAGTGAAATGAATTCACTGTGCCGAACTGCAGACCTATGAGTTAACAATCACCACACTCTTTACCTTGTTAGGTAAGACAGTATCTATTTCCTCTTGAAGCTTCTTCTGAATGTCTGGGTGAGTGGCTAAGCTGTAGGCCATGTAACCAAGGGAATTACTGGTGGGTTCATATCCAGCAAAAACGAAGATAAAAGCCTGGGCTAAAATTTCTTTATCAGTCAGGCCTGCAAAATAGAAATAAAAACAAATAGGGGGATACAGTACAGAAACTTTACTCTGGGCAATCATTATGAGTTTATACCAAGGATAATAATGGACCTTGCCTCGTACTGTTTTATGTACTTTGAAACACAGCTAAAAGGTGCCAAACCTCCTAGGGCTTCATAGAACAGCATTGATTGATGCTGACTCTGCTTTTAAAAAAAAATCACATATGCAGTCTTTTTTTTTGTTCTTTGAACCATCGTATTCTTGGAAAAGAACTTCTCGCTAGCATTCAAGATGGACTTTTGAGGTCCTGTTGATTGAAACTTGCAAGTTCTACTGGAAAAAAAAATCTTATCTTGCCAGGTTCCCATAGGTACAAGGTTCTTTAAAAAAAATGTTATGCTAAGTTGTGGAAATTAATATTGGACCTACTCCAGGTACGTGGTTATCCTGAGAAAAATCCATCTATGGAGTTGTTAAAAATTGATATTGACTTGATGACACGTAGTCAGTCAGGTATGTGAACTCTGAATACCAACGTTGGCTACTGTATTGAGATGCTGGGACTTTAGCAAGTTACTTCCAGTGAGCCCCATCACATATTTCTTGGCGGTTTACAACCATAATTTATGAGAGCAGGGCTCCAATAACTAAGGAGCTGTCACAAAGAAGAGGGGGTCAGCCTATTCTCCAAAGTGCCTGAAGGCAGGACAAGAAACAATGGGTGGAAACTAATCAAGGAGAGAAGCAACCTAGAACTAAGGAGAAATTTCCTGACAGTGAGAACAATTAACCAGTGGAACAACTTGCCTCCAGAAGTTGTGGGTGCTCCATCACTGGAGCTTTTCAAGAAGGGATTGGACAATCATTTGTCTGGAAAGGTATAGGGTCTCCTGCTTGAGCAGGGGGTTGGACTAGAAGACTTCCAAGGTCCCTTCCAGATCAATTCTTCTGTTATGAGCGGGATAGCTAGGACTTATCAACCAATCAATAGAAATGCACCACAAGACTTAGAAAATGTATAATGCTAAACAGGAACGGGGCGGTATTACCTTTATATGAGTGTGCCAGTCCGTTGCTTGTAGAGTTTTTGTTATTATTTTCAGAGTTCTTGTTCTTTTGGGATTCAATCATCATCTGGAGGAAATCCATACGGCTCTGGAGATCAAATGAATGCACCAATGAAAACAGAAGCTCAAGATCCCTCGGGTGTCAATAAGCATGAGGGGAATGGAGGAAGGGACAAAATACAACTGGTCCTTGACATAAACCCGTCACAACAGCACTGATAAAAGTATGACTGTTTTTCACACACGACCGTTGCAGCATCCATTCATGGTCACGTGTTCAAAATTCAGCTGCTTAGCAACTGGCATGTACTTGTGACGATTGCAGCATCCCATGGGGGGGTCATCTGATCCCCTTTTGCAACCTTCTGACCAGCAAAGTCCATGGGGAATCCAGATTCACTTCACAACCCTGTGACTCATTTAACAGCTGCAGTGACTCACTTAACAACAGTGGCAGGAAAGGTCGTAAAATGGGGCAAAACTCGCTCAAAGACCATCTCGCTTAGCAAGCAAAATGTTGGGCTCAGATTTGGTCATGAAGTCGAGGACTGCCTGTTTCATGCACACACATTCCTTTTATTGGAGAACATTTTGGACAGTTTTTTCCTCGTCCGAGTTTCAGCAGAATCTTAGTACTCACCCCCTGTCCTTCCTTCAGTCGTGATTCCTTCATTTTTATAAAAGATTTGGAGAAGAAGTTCAGAGCTGCTTTCGGAAAAGCGGTGAGGTCCAATGCACTCAAAATTGGCATGAGTGCGGGGAACATAACTGAAAAAGAAATTAATTGTGAAAAACACAGCCATATCCCTGGAGGAAAACATTATTTTATTACACACTTGTTTTTTTCCTTCAAAAGTATCCAAGGTGAGCAACGAATAAACATTAACAAGATTTACTGAAAAGGCCAGCGTCTGCAAACGCCACTGGCCACTTTGCAGGTGCATTAAGAGTCTCCGGATTACGCAAAAAAATGCATCCTCTTCTATGAAAATACAGTGTAAAGGTTGTGTTTGTATCGCAGCAAGAGAAAACTCAAAGCAGTGTCATTATCCGTCATTAATTGGGAGCAGGTGCCTTGCAATCTGAAGTTCATACCTGCTGTTCAGTTTAATTTCATTTTCAAAAGCTCTCTGCAAAAGATCAGTCCAAGCTGATCAGGAAAGGGAAAGAGAAACAGTGACAGAGACAGAGGTGGACGAAAAGAGGCGTCCACTCATTTTTGACTCCGATTAGAGACGTCTATAGAGCAACAAAACTACATTGCACCAAAGATACACCCCTTTGGGCTCTGCATGTAACCCCATCTCAGTCACACCATCTTCTGTGAGTAGATTGCAATCAAGAGGGAGCATCTCCCAGGAGAAGAAAGATTTCCCATCTCTCATCTCAAACGCAACAGGAGGTCCTACCTAGAGGATGAAACTCAGAGGACAGATTCCTATGGACGAGTTAGGGAAGCCTTCCCTGGATTCCAGAAATCAGAACTTACATGCAGCAATGATCCGTGGATCGAAAGCTCTGAATTTGGTGAGCCTCTTGATCTGCTTGACAAAAGGATCTTTGGGGTTGTTCATGGAATTGATGTCTACGCCGAATGAAGTGCTGGTGACCACATCCATGCTGTAGGCGCCGAAGACGCTAAGAAGAGAAAGGAGAATAACAGATGATCCAAGCTGCAGGTGTTCGGTGACAAAGGTTTAGGAAATGGCTGTAAAGCCAGACAGAAGATACATCAAAACATGGGTAGCCCACACAGAAATCCACAGCTTCCTGATGGGCTTGGTTTGTTTAAACATCAGTTTCAGCTCTTGAAATCCCCAAACACATCTGGAGCACGTCAAGTTGAAGAACATAGGCCTGATGTCACCAGCAGCAACGTTCCAGGGTCTTGGACTGTAGCCTGACCCCGAATTGAACTGAGACATTCAACATATAAGGCCAGTTGTTGCAATTTGTTTAATATTTTGTAGGCTGCAATTGGCTTGATGTCTTTGCTTTCCAGCTCAGGGGTCCAGGCTCATCCTCCATAGAGACTTTGGGCAAATATATCACATTTGGTTCCTATCATTTCTCAGTTTCTCTATTTCTGATCTTTACAGATATGTCAGTGTTGAGATAGAGATAGAGATAGAGATAGAGATAGAGATAGAGATAGAGATAGAGATAGATAGAGATAGAGATAGAGATAGAGATAGAGATAGAGATAGAGATAGAGATAGAGATAGAGATAGAGATAGAGATAGAGATAGAGATAGAGATAGAGATGAGATAGAGATAGAGACAGAGACAGAGACAGAGACAGAGATAGAGATAGAGACTGGATGGGAGAGAGCTATGATAGATGATTAGAGAGAGAGAGAGAGAGACAGACAGACAGACAGACAGACAGACAGAGAGACAGATAGACAGACAGAGAGACAGAGACAGAGACAGACAGAGAGACAGAGACAGAGACAGAGACAGAGAGACAGACAAGAAAAACAGAGATACTAAAATGTCTGTATTTTGGTGCACATTTCCTCAAGTTATATTTCTCCAAATCCCTACATTTTAATTTGCAATTTTCTCTAGTATAAATACACTGAGCATTTGCAAACAAACTCCATTAATATAATGCCTTTTTCTATGCATTTTTCTCCAGATTTGTCCCAAGCATTCTTTTGAACTCTGAAATGTATCACAACGGTACACATTTTCAAAGATAACCACATTTCACTCTGGATGTCGGTCGGTTAATGAGAAATGACTTTCAAATGTGACATAACTAAATCCATCTTTCCCACATCCCCACTTGTGACAGGGCTGGATGGTCTTCCTGCTCCACAGAACTTACTCTTTCACATCTATGGGCTCATCGTTTTCCATTTTCTTCTGAACATTTTGAATTAAAATCTCCCCGTAGTGTTTAATGATGGGAAACATCTGAAAAACAAACCCGTGGACACATTTTTAAACATTTATGGACAGTTCCCTTTCTTAGTTACTGATGTGTTCCAACAAAGCCTGTGGCTGATTCATAAATAATTACAAATTCAGCCGGGATGGAGATAGTGGCACTCTTTCTTAGGTTTGACATGTTCTGCAAAATTTATTTTTCTTTCTCCATGGGACATTTTAGGGCTGGAATGAACAGGGATCAATGTTTTTTGGATATCTGTTATGGCTTTTTGTAAAACTAAAATGTCATTTGAGAGGTATGGTCCTCACAGTCCATATTTACTCCTAAACAAATCTAGGATTGCACTGTAAATTCATCAGATGATTAGAAAAAAAACCCCCACAGATCTCCTAAATAAGCAATGTAGGGATCCTTCCTTCCTTCCTCCCTCCCTCCCTCCCTTCCAAAATTCAGCTCTAGTTTTGGGGTAGGAAATGAAGTTTAGAGGAAACTTCTTTGAAGAAAGAAATTGAGGAACTCATTAGAGAAAGTTCTCCATTCTTTTAAGGTTTTACTTGTTACCTCCTTCAGCTTCCCGCTGGTGAAAGTCGGAGAGAGTACAGTGCGAATCCTCTTCCATTGTTCGTCCTGGGTCATAGAGACTGCATTTTTTAAGATTTCTGGTGCGGGGAAAGCCTAGGGATCCGGAAGAAAAGATCAGAATATTCAGATTTCAAAAAATCAGCCTTGTCTGAAGAAACCTCTGGATGCAAGCATCACCAGATACCATGATAGTTGGGTGATAAATTCACCCATATTTTGGGGAGGTGAAGGCGTTTACCCCCTGCTCCCGATTAAAGTGGATGTAAGCAAACATCTCAATCCGGGCTCAATTTCATATGTTTCAAAACACGAGGGAAATAAAAACCCAGTTTTCTCCTCCCATCTTCTGATTTAAGACACAGACATTCATTTGGCTATCTGGGGGTTTAAGATGCAAGCCACTTACTCGCCGGTTGGTAAAAGTACTGTAGCATTCCTTCACTAAGACGGCCTTGATAACTGCAGAATCCAATACAGCAATAATAGGTTGACGGCCATCGTAAAGTCTGCATTCGGAAGAAAGAAACACACAGACATTCTGATGTTTGTTTGTTTTTAAAGAAGATATATATTCTCTGAGGTTATAGAGCAGGGGCCAAGTTTTCTACTTGGCCCCTGCTCTAGTTTGAGGAATAGATCTTCCATCATCCCCATCCAGCAATTTTGAAGAGGATGGGATGTGTAGACTGGTATTGCCGAAGCAATCCTGAGTTGGGAGAGCCTTACTGTGATGGTAGTGTCAACGCTGCAAATACTGTATATTCTTGCTTTGACAATATGCAGAACTGTCTGGCATTTTTATAGTTAAATCAGGCAACAGTGAAAGCCCGGGGAAAAAAGAAACCGGAAGTAAATCACATCTTCCAAGTTAATTGGAAGATGTGAACCATGACCCCAAAATACCGGCGGGGAAAAATGCCTGGAATGTATGTGCAACGGAAAAGAATCTCAGATCTAAGCATTTCCACCATGCCGTACTGACGTCTCTGTAACCTTAATAAATGCTTTTAGGAAAAAAATATGCCTGAAAGTCCTTTTAAGTGTTTCGTTAATCAGACACATGACAGGTAGTCTTTGTGGAGAATCTAAAACAGAATGACTGATAGTTATATGCTACAGAAAACTCTAGCAATCAGAAGAGACTACTTGCTGATGGGTTGTCAGCTATTCTTTTCCAGATGATGGGGTTGATGGAAATAACTTTTCTTCCCTATAGACAGCCACATGTGCCAATATTCCATTCAGTTGCCCAACTCTGAATAGAGTTCACTTAACTGGGATTCCATAGAGGAACTAAGTCATGTTGAAAAAACTAATTGAGTCATCAAATCGTATGGTTGCCACCTAGACAGAGAAGATGACAACATTCTGACCAAAGGCAAGATCAAACCACTTATTTCCCGTTGGCAAGAAGATTCCATGGATAAACATGTTGTCCATGACATAACCGAGAGAACAAATGATGCAAAGGATATTTACTAGTGGATTACACAACCTCCAATTCAACAGAGACAATTAGGGGACTGGAGGCCAAAACATATGAAGGATGGTTGCAGGAACTGGGCACGTCTAGTCTAGTGAAAAGAAGGACCAGGGGTGACATGATAGCAGTCTTCCAATGTCTCAGGGGCTGCCCCAAAGAAGAGGGAGTCAAGCTCTTCTCCAAAGCTCCTGAAGGCAGGACAAGAAGCAACGGATGGAAACTAATCAAGGAGAGAAGCAACCTGGGATTAAGAAGGAATTTCCCGAGAACAATTAATCAGTGGACCAGCTTGCCTCTGGAAGTCAAGGGTGTTCCATCACTGGAGGTTTTTAAGAAGAGATTTATCTGAAACAGTATAGGGTTTCCTGCTTGAGCAGGGGGTTGGACTAGAAGACCTCCAAGTTCCCTTCCGACTCTGTTATTCTGTTTTTCGCATGAATGAAAACAGGGAAATTTCTACCCTAGATCATTTCGTGAGCCCTCCCTTCCCTCCCTCCAACTTTTCATGGCTGTTTACAGTCTGGGCTTAGATCTGTTTACTTTCTAGGAAGGAGCTTCTCTGCTCTTTTAACAGCCAAGCGGATAATCTCCACGAAAAATCATATTTGAAAAGGGCAACTATTTGCTTTGTTGAAGCACCAGCAACAACCCATTCTTCTGCCCAGTAGCTTATCAACAGAAAGCCATTGTATTTAGCTATTGTACAGCCAGTCCAGCTTCCCCCCCCCCCCCTAGATAGATTAGTGCCGGGATGCATAGCTTTAAAGACATCAGAAGAAGCCGTGGAAAATCTCCAGCAAGGCTCCAAAGGGAAGGGAGGAACATCTGGATTTCTGTTTAATTCTATAATTTGGGACGGGGTAGCTATGAAAGAGAGACCCAAAGGTCCTTAGATTGCTAGAAGTTTATAAGCCTTTCTGTAGCTTTGTGAATATATGCATAATAAAGAAAAAGTGTAATTTCATTCAGAAATTTAGACTGCAACCCGAAGCAATTTGTTTTAGGAATAGATATTTTTATCAGGCTGATGAGAAGCAGAAACCAATTCAGAATCATCAAACCTGCTGATGAATATTCAATGTTGGTTTGTTTCTATTTTTATTTATTTGTCCTTCCTTGCTTCCTTCCTTCCTTCCTTCCTTCATTCATTCATTCATTCCTTCCTTCCTTCATTCATTCATCCATTCCTCTCTTTCTTTCTTTCTTTCTTTCTTTCTTTCTTTCTTTCTTTCTTTCTTTCTTTTTTCTCTCTTTTTCTCTTTCTTTCTTTCTTTCTTTCTTTCCTTCTTCCTTTCCTTCTTTCTTTCTTTTACCCTTTCTATCTGGGCCATGCTTAGTCTTCCTTAGATCTGGACTGAGAAATAGAAACTTGGAATAAATAGAGTGCTTACCTCCAGATCTTCCCGTATTTCTGGTAGCATTCGGTGTCAAACTTTATAAACCCCTGGGGAAAAAAGATGTTAAAGGTTTAGAGAAAATGCATCACACGAACTGCTCAGCTTGTTAACAGAGAATGCATATCCTGGGCTTAATTGTGATTTTGTGGGCTACACACATTGTGGTCTTTGTGGGCTTCTCCCTCCATCACAACAATAGTGTTAAAAATTACATTTCACATGATGGTCAATATTTTCTGTGTATTTTTACAGAGAACTGTGGGATACTAAATAATGTCTGCATTATTTTCTAATAATAATAATAATCAGCTGTGGCCAATTAATTATGACATTTTTGGCTGATCATCAGAGTTGCTAAATTTAACATTCACGCTACACCTCTAGGTTACCCAAAAAAAAAAAATTTAACGTTCAGAATTGGTGCATTGCTTGCCTGCTTTTTAATAAAAAGAAATCATTATTAACAGTCATGGAAACAAATGACACCTACTCCGTTTTTCTTCTTTCAGATTAAACAAAAATATTGTGTTTTTCATGGGCTCTAAGCACTGTGCCTTCTTTATCTCAAGCAGGGATGGGGAACAAGGGTCCCTTGATGACTTGTGGACTTCAACTCCCAGAATTTTGAGCCAGCATGTCTCAGGAACTCCACAAGTCATAAAAAAGGTCATCGTTCTCCACTCCTGCTCTAAAGGATGAGTTGGTCCTCTACGTATCTATGAATACTCACTTTGCGGTAATTCAAGACCGTCCCAAAGAAGGGCAATGGGGTTGGACCAGAAATCCCCAAATTGCTGAGAACTCGAAATGGCCAAACGCCATACCTGGAAAGAGAAAGACATGTGGTTCAAACAAAGCCAGGAGATGTTTGCTGAACCATGCTTTATTGAGTAAATCTTACTCGGATGGTTATGCCCTAAAATTTTAAAAAATAATAATAATCACCGTAGAGGTTCTTGGTGTTCTCTGAGCTTGGTTGTTTTCTTGCAGACATTTCATAACTAGGTAACAACATTAGCTGGTAGCTTCTTCAGTCTCAGCAAGTTGGTTGGGAGAACCTCAAATATGTCCTCCAGGGTGGTTTCATACAGCATTAGGCAAGAAGTCAAGTCACCCTGGAAGGCATATATGGGGTTCCCCTAACTAACTTGCTCAGACTGAAGAAGCTACTGAGATAAGCAGCAAAATGTTTCGAACCAACAGGAAAAGACAAGAAGCCCAGTTGCTATGACTCAACTTCCGGATGTAGCTGCTTATGGTACTCAGCATAGGAGGCAAAGAGGTTGATGGTGCAATTAGGTGCCACCCATTGATATCTCCTGCTCTCAGCCACCCTTTTCCGCATCTTAAAATAACTTAACTGAGATTTGTTGATATTTATCCAGGTAAATGACTCACCAACTTCCTTTTGCAAGCCTGGGTGAGATATTTTATAGATAGCTGAAATATCTTATCATCGATGTTTAAAAATATCTCCTTCTATATTGGGGTCCCGTGATTTGCTCTAAGTAGGGCTTTCTTTGAAAACAGCCTGGAGAACTCTTATCAATCCAGTTTCTAACCTGGATTGATAAAAGTATTCCTCACCTTGGTGTGGGTCAGAGAAAGTGACTTAGATGCAACCCCTCCTAAGAATTAATGGTGCACAGACAAGGTTTGAACGAGAAGCTTCAAGTTCTGAAGACACGTCTCTTAATGTCTACAATTAATTAAAAACATTCTGGATAGAAGATCAGACTTGATTCATTATCACAGTCTGTACTGGGATTCCTAGCTGCCCATCAACAAATAGTGCTGAGTGAGTTTACTCTTTGTAGACTGGTTACACCCATCCAACCTGTTACGTTAAAACTTTGGGGTCCTTGGTGGTCTCTGAGCTTGGTTGTTTTCTTGCAGACATTTCATTACCCAAAAAGGTAACATCATCAGGACTAGAATTTTGCTCAGATAGCATACCCAACTCCCTTTTAGCACTGGTGAGGTTACCTACTTGGGTTATGAAACGTCTGCAAGAAAACCACCAGGCTCAGAAAGCACCAAGGACCCCACAGTTCAACCCTGTGCTGCAGATATTCTCGACTTTGAAACTTTGGAGCAATGAGGAAAAAGAACAAGAAGGATCAGAAAGGAGGAAAGCAGAAGAACAGAAGGATACGTACAGCAGAAGAAGTCCCGTCAAAAGCACCAGCATGAACCATGTCTCCATGGATAAGGTAGGAAGAAGATCCATCGTGATTCTTGATTCTTTTGGCTGGGTGATTCTTCTATGAGCTTCAGTCCTTGAGTGGACAATTCTGAGACAGTCTTCTTCTCACAATGTCTTGGTTGTCCTTTGTCAGCCTTCTTATGACTGGAGATGTGAACCTGTCCTGATGGGACTTTCTGCTATATTTATCTGCAAAAGAGGAGGAGTCATCAGTGCTCCTCCTATTGATACACGATAGGCTGTGAACTCAGATTAACTTGCTTACCCTCTTATGAAAGAGCAATTCAGACCGGCTTTGTTAGCAAGAACATTATGTACTTCGAAACTTTTATTTTCCTTAACAAAATACAGAAACACATATCAGCATGTGCTTTGTTAAGTAATCACAGATAACTTCACTTAGGCCACCATCTATGAGCCTGCATCTAGGTGGTTTCGAGGACTGAAAGACCACAACATGGCTTTGGCAGGATGTGAAGCAAGATTGTTGATTCATGGAGTAAAATATTTGTACATCATTTCTTATATGTGTACACCCAAGGCAAGTTGTGACAAATCTATAAAGCAAATAGGTCAAGTCAAGTCCAACTTCAAAACATCTCCACTTCTTCTGATGTTAGAGGAAGTTGAGACGTTCTCAAGTTGGGCTCACTGGTAGTGACCATATCCATGTTATTCATAGCTTTGTGGGTCCCATTGCATTCTCCTGGCCTGAATTTTCAACTTCCCAAGAGTCCTGAGATTTCTAAGAAATTCCCAAAGGCAACATGGAAAGATATGTTTTCACAAAGTGCCTAAAATTAAGTTGTTCACATAGGAAGGGCCCCTAAAAGGGGATTGTTCTGTATTTGTAGCTCAAGGTTGAACTATGGGGTCCTTGGTGCTCCCTGAGCTTGGTGGTTTTCTTGTAGACTTTCATGGCCCAACTAGATAACATCATCAGTGCTAGAAGGGAGAGGAGGAGGAGAAAGAAGAGGAAGACTGTTGAGTACTTGGTGGTCTTGAGTTTGGTTGCTTTCTTGTAGACCAGGGGTAGTCAACCTTGGCTCTTTTATGACTCGTGGACTTCAACTCCCAGAATTCCTGAGCCAGCATGGCTGGCTTAGGAATTCTGGGAGTTGAAGTCCACGAGTCATAAAAGAGCCAAGGTTGACTACCCCTGTTGTAGACATTTCATGAGCCAATTAGCAAACATCATCAGTGCTAGAAGGAAGGAGGTTTATGGAGTGGAGGAAGAGGGAGGAGGAGGAAGAAGAGGAAGAGGAGGAAGAGGATGAGGACTGGGGCTCTTTGGTGTTGTCTGAACCTGATTGTTCTCTTGTAGACATTTCATGACCCAACTTGGTAACCTCATCAGCACTGCATTGCCAGCAACTTCCATAGATGATAGCAGAACTTTCATCAGATAACTAATTTTTACAAGTACCTTCTAGGATTCAGAGGCTGGATGACCAGGATGGTCTCCAAAGTATAGTCTATCACATTTTTTATGTAAGGGACAGAAGGAACATGACTGTCTCAGAGGTCCATCTTTAGACAATTAAATCCAGCATCTAGGATCATCTCGGTGCCCCCCCCCCCTTATTCTCATTTCAAGCTTTACACTAGAAATTCGGATCACTCCATATCAGACGTCGATGGGACTGGAAACGGGGAGATCTAGCTTGAGTGATCGCTCATCAGCCTTGGTGATTTGTAGCTTCTGACCTTCATCACAGCGGGATATAGACGGGAGTTCCTCACCCCCTCCTGCTTTTGGCTGAGACCTTCAAGTGCAAATCAATCAGGAGATTAGGGTGGAATAACCATGATATTCTAAAACAATGCTGTCACACGCAAATCGATGGCAAATGTTACTGTACTTCAGGATGTTCGGGGAAAGGACTGGAAAAAAAGTCAGATGGGACATGGAGTTTTATTGGGAAAGGTGTACATTTGTCTCTGGCACCAGACTTGTTTTGCATGCAAAGAAATTGCTCCCCATCAGCATTTAGTCACCCTTCGGGATTGCCCAAGCAAACTACACTCTCTGTTGTATTTGTTTTAGAGTCTCTCCTTCTCCTTCTCCTTCTCCTTCTCCTTCTCCTCCTTCTCCTTCTCCTCCTCCTCCTCCTCCTTCTCCTTCTCCTCCTCCTCCTCCTCCTCCTCCTCCTTCTCCTCCTCCTCCTCCTCCTCCTCCTTCTCCTCCTCCTCCTCCTCCTCCTTCTCCTTCTCCTTCTCCTTCTCCTCCTCCTCCTTCTCCTTGCAGACATTTCATTACCCAACTAGGTAACAACTGTGAGGTTTGTTATCCCTGCTCCCTACTCTACTGCCCCCCCTGCTCTACCTCCATTGTAAATTCCCTACCATCTTCCCATGCAGAATTTCTTCAAGGCATTGTGGGAAATTCAATGAGCATTGAATTTGAAATTCAGTGAGCATTGAACCCAAGGCTACAAGGGCCTATGCTGTTTTTCTCCACATCACCTTAAATCCAAACCTATCCTGGGTGGTAAAAGGGCCTGATGCTCATCCTTGAATGAAATGAAATCCCAAACTGAAATAATTAAATTGGGTTTCTGTATTCTTGGGGCGTGTTTTTTTTTTCCCCCAATTCTCCCTGAAAGGAATTAATTCTCCTGAAAGTGAGTTTGCCCAGATGGGGTGCCTTTGTAGAAAACCCTATAAGCTGTGTTTTCTGAAGCAGGGGTAAAATATGCACACTTTTTATTTTATTTTATTTTATTCAAATGTATATGAATGCAATGTATTATCCTACTCTTCGGGCCTCATTCTCCTGTTTCCTTTTAAGCCATGGAATCTCTGAAGAATTCTATATCCTTCCATATCGTACTTTTTTTACAGATCTGGCACAGTGCTGAATCAAAGTTCTCCATATCATTAAAACCTTACGACGAGCCGAAAAGAGAATATATTTTTTTCTGCTTCCTTCTTCCAGGGGTTCTCCCCCATTTCTAATAAGTCTGATGTAATTTAATTAAGCAGAAGGATCCTGTATCTGTTGCAATCAAGGCATGGAGAGTTGAGCAGATTGTAAGACTCCTAGGATTGATTTCCTATAAGATGACGCCAAATCAACTTTTGACACCAAAGCAAGAACAGGGCGAGAGGGGAAAAAAATTGAGACAAATGGTCATCCACACCCTTCTTAAAAACCTCCAGTGATGGAGCACCTACAACTTCTGGAGGCAAGCCGTTCCACTGGTTAATTGTCCTCACTGTCAGGAAATTTCTCCTTAGTTCTAGGCCGGTTGTGTCCTTGAATAGTTTTCATCCATCACTTTTTGTCCTGCCCTCGGGGGCTTTGGAGAGTAAGTGGACCCCTCTTCTCTGTGACAGCCCCTCAAATGTTGGAAAGCTAACAGGTTCTTGGTTCTCATCCGGATTCATTTACTTTGCACAAATTATCCCCTTCCCTCCCTCGTCCAACCGGTATTTCCATAGCTATTCGGGTATCAAATGGATAACCAGGTATTGAATGGATGCAGGATTTAATCAGCCAAAGGAATTCCTGCCCAGGTTTATTGCTATGAGACATGACGGCTGATGCGGGGGAAGTGGATTTCAAAAGGGTGCTTTCCACCCTCCAAATGTTGTCCTTCCTTCCTTCCTTCCTTCCTTCCTTTTTTCTTTCTTTCTTCCTTTCTTTCTTTCTTTCTTTCTTTCTTTCTTCCTTCCTTCCTTCCTTCCTTTTTTCTTCCTTCCTTCCTTCCTTCCTTCCTTTCTTCCTTCCTTCCTTCCTTCCTTCCTTCCTTTTTCCTTTCTCTTTCTTTCTTTCTTTCTTTCTTTCTTCCTTCCTTCCTTCCTTTCTTTCTTTCTTCCTTTCTTTTCTTTTTTTTTTCCCTTCTGAAGCAAGAGAGTTTATTTTCCACTTTCAATCCCTCGGGGCAGATAAATGTGTTTGCAAGTTCAAGGCAGTTTATAGTTGAGCAGTCGTAAAAGATCAGTGGAGTTTATTGGCAACTGAGCAGATCTAAAAGATCACCGGAGTTTATTGATAAAGATGATGAAAGAGGCTGTTCTCCTTGTACATAGTGGAGTGCAAACTCCAGCATCTGGCCCCATTTTCAGAAAAAAAGCTTCTCTCCCTGCCTCCTAATCTAGCTCCAATTTTTTTTTTTTTAAAAAAAATAATAATTACAGAGAGTCCTTGAATGATATCAGTTCGTTTAATGACGGTTCAAAGTTACAAAGCGCCTTATGACCGTTTTTCCCACTTACGACCGTTGCATGGCCACGTGATCCAAATTCAGCCACTTAGCAACTGACTCATACTTATGACAGTTGCAAGTGTCATGTGATCCCCTTTTGCAAACTTCTGACAAGCCCAGTCCATGGGGAAGCCAGTTTCGCTTAACGACCGTGTTACTAACTTAACGAGTGCAGTGATTCACTTAACAACCGGGTCAAGAAAGGTCTTTAAACGGGGCAACAAAGCTCCTTTAACAACTGACTCGCTTAGCAACAGAAATCTCAGTTGTGGCCGTAAGTCTGGGATGACCTGTATTGTTTCTTCAGATTCTGGTTAACCGGTGAATTCCTGGAGCAGGATACAGTCATTTCGAGGCGTATCAAGCTGAGCAACCGGAAAAAACCAAAAATCTCTTTTTTGTACCAAAGAGGAACCTCGGAGCAGATGGAAACGGGGCAGATGGTATTCTTGGAGAAACATTATGGAAATTTGGAACTAATCGCTTTTCTCCGACGATGCTAAGATTATCAATAGGGTGTCTTGAAACGGCACGGAATAGCTCTGAGTTAACTTTCCAGGAAGCTTTCAGATTGCCCCCTTATTTATTTTTTCTAGTTCTCAAAATAGCCCCCGTTTCCTCGTAAGAGAAGAAAGAGTGCAGAAATTGGCCTGGCCAGATGTTGGAGAGAGAATAGCAGAACCTGGAGGGTGGCGTTTAAAAAGGCATCAGCTTAGAATCCCTACCTAGGCGTCAAAAAACGAAGTCCAGCTTTCCTTGAGTTCTGTTCACCTCGACCTAACAACCCACAACTCCTCAGTCTGGATCTGGGGGGGGTGCCCTTGACCCCCAGTCTAAAGTGTCCCTTCCTAACAAGCAATATGGTCCAGATTCTGACATTGCTTCATCCACTCCTATTTCTATAGCTCAAAGCCCCCCTAACCACCTTCGCCTGAAATCCCAAAACAGAGAGGACTATCTCTGCAGAAAAAGGACCTGGTGGCAGACCTCATCCCTCCTAAAAAAAAGCTGGGATACCTGGGCACCCCTCCCTAAGTTATAACGCAGGTTGCCTTAGCCCACAAGCCCTTTGGAGATGCTGAGAATCGCAAGGAGCACGAAGGAGGTGACCTCTGCTTTTCACCAGAGTCTTTGCTCTCCCTCCAGGCCTCAAAAGCAAGGGACAGGCCCCTCGGAGTCATATTCCGACTCTCCTGCGTTCCAGAGCGAAGTTTGGGCGAAACCTTTCACATTTGCAATGAACAACTCCAGCAGAAAAGCGCCTTTTTAGGAAATCTGCAACGGAGGTCTATCAAAGGCATACAGCGCCCCCTGCCGGCCACGCCGTAGCTTTGCAGGCTCGGGAAAGGTGTCTGCGGGATCACACACACTCCACAGGTAGCCACGAAGCAACCGGACACCGGTGGAGAACCTGTTGCCACAGCAGTGGTGGGATTCAGCCGCTTCGCACCACTTCGGCAGAACCGGTAGCTAATTTTTTGTGGCCCAGGCCCAGAACGGACTTCCGGAAGCGGCATCCACCCAGAGAACCGGTGGTTCACCTATTTGAATCCCACCACTGTGCCACAGGTAGACACAGGTACCCTGAAAATACTGCGTAACCCCCCCAAAAAACAGCTGTTTCCTCTTCCAAAGTCGTTTGTAAGATTTTGCATAAAGCAAAAAAAAAACAAGAGTTCCAAACAACGTAGAATGTAGAATAATAGGGTTGGAAGGGACCTTGGGAGGTCTTCTAGCCCAACCCACTGCTTCAAAAAGGAAAAGTCTAAAGTAAAAGATAGAAAAGAAAGAACTGGATTTTTAACCGTGTGGGATTTTTTTTTCCTTTTTTAAATGCTCTACGCCGCCCAGAGTCCCTGCATGCGAGCTAGGTGGTTCTATAAACATGTTTAATAAATAATACATCACTAATTAATAAACCTGGGCTCCCCAGCCCTGCCCCAAAGTCATGAGAGCAAGCAAATCTCTTGCCCCCACTGCATTTTATAGTGGGGAAGCCACCAGGTGGTGCCCTGTCCTTTGTTTTTTGGGAAGCAAGGATAAATACAGGAAATCCTCGACTTACCACAATTTGTTTAGTGTCCATTCAAAGTTATAATGGCCCTGAAAAAAAGGGACTTATGACCTTTTCTTCACATTGATGACCACTGCAGCATCCTCACTGTCCACGTGATCAAAATTCAGATGC
>NW_015387190.1:255175-259173 GCF_001527695.2 Protobothrops mucrosquamatus | reverse complement strand
TGGGGAAGCCACCAGGTGGTGCCCTGTCCTTTGTTTTTTGGGAAGCAAGGATAAATACAGGAAATCCTCGACTTACCACAATTTGTTTAGTGTCCATTCAAAGTTATAATGGCCCTGAAAAAAAGGGACTTATGACCTTTTCTTCACATTGATGACCACTGCAGCATCCTCACTGTCCACGTGATCAAAATTCAGATGCTTAGCCACTGGCATGTACTTCTGACAGTTGCGGTGTCCCGTGGGGGATGTGTGTGTGCGTTTATGTGTGTCACGCCATCCCGTCTGGCGTGCTTCTGGCAAGCCAAGTCAAAGGGCAAGCTGGATCTACTTAACAACCATGTTACTAATTGAACAAGTGCAGTGATTCGCTTAGCAACCGTGGGCAAGCAAGGTTGTAAAATGGAGCAAAGCTGCCTTAACAATTTCTGTCTCAAATAGCGACAGAAATATCACCCTCAATTGTTGTGGTAAGAGACCTGTATGCCTTACACAAATTGTTCTGGAAAGCTGCGAAAGGGGCTCGGGGTTTTCAACACATGCTTCAGTAGCCAGCGTGAATGTTGCGTGGAATCTCCTTTTCTGGAGAAATTGTTTGTTATTGGCAGGAAAAAAAAAACGATGGCAGGAAAACACACTCATCTTCCCAACAAAGGAACGTGGGAGTTGTCTTGACAGCAGAACCAAGAGACGGATACGGCGAGCTATCAATTTACCTAAACTTCTGCCATTCACTCTCTCCTTTCAGATCTTCTGGCTGGGTAAGAGCAGAGCACGGCCAGCATCCCGAAAAAGCAAAACAGCTGGTCAAGGCTGCAGGCTCGAACCATCCATCCATCCATGTATCCACCCAGCACTAGATGGAGTTGTTGATCAGGCCATCAGTTTGCTGGAGCCCTAGCAAAAGGGGTCAGGAAGAGTGCAACAGAGCTTACACAGCAGACTTAGCAATAGCACTGAGACTTATACACCGCTTCATGAAAAATGTTTGGGCGGCCATTAGATGGCAGTAAAGACCTACAGAAAAATGTTTGGGTTTTTTTGCTGCCATCTAGCGGGCACCCAAAGAAGCGCAAGCCAAGGTTTCTCAACCTCATCGATTCTAAGGGGAACGAGGAATTCTGGGAGTTGAAGCCCCCCCCCTTAAAGTTGTTTTAGTTGAGAAACACTGCAGTAGCCCCAACGTATCCCTGAATGACACCATCCTTGAAAAACAGCCACAATCCTTTCAACTCAGCCTTCCACGCCTTCCCACGACTTTGAAGTCTCATTTCTGGACTTGCTAAGAAACAGGTTCCTTCCCAAGTTGCACTCTGAACATGGAAATGGGACACCATAGCAATGCTGAAACTTACATAACAGACTCTATATTTTTTTAAAAGTAGTTTAGTAAATAAATCTGTTGGCAACAGATGATATTTGCAGCTGGCACAAAGCTGGTAGTATGCCGTCTTGTCATTATGGTGCTAATAACTATTTCACAGCTGTTGTAAAAAAAAAAAGTGCTGTCAACTTTTGGGGCTAGAAGAAATCAGAAGCTTTGTTCATGGAGATTACCTTCCTTTTAACACATTTTAATGCAGTTTATTTCACCTAGTTAGAGTGGAACAGAAGGAAAATCTGTTTCTTTGCCTTTTTTTTCCTATCGTTCCCCACCTTTCTGTTTGGCTCTCAATGTAAAAAACGTTCTGCACCCTTTATAATACTCAATTATAACCATTTTATAATATTGTTATAACAATATTTTATTATAACAACTTCCTGCCCAATATGTTTGCAGAAAGCAGGCGAAAAATGTAACCGTGGAAAGAAAATTGGCACCAAAAAATAGATTATACAGCTTTCCAAATTTTAAACACGCTTTTAAAAAAAAGGTGCTAATATATTCTTGATGTGTGTAAGATTACAAAAATCCAAGCTGCAAAACTTAAGGAAGTGTTACTTTCAGATTCCAGACCTAGTTTGTTCACACAAACAGAAAACAGGATTTTTCTACTTTTCTTTCATGTAAAAATACACCCACCTTCATGTGTACACTTTTACAAAAATGTTTTTTATAAAAACAAAAAGCATTTAAAGTTTGTCAACTCCCCCACCCCACCCCAGCCTTTTTTTTCCTTTTGTGTGTGTATTTCACTCTAGGTCAGTCCAAAATGTTTTTTAAAGTTTATCTAATGTTTGGTAGATTAGAGACCCTTTATATCTTGGAAAAACATGGCTCAATCTGGGATACCCACCCTCATTAAATGTCTCAATCTGAGATGAAAAAAATAAACTCACTTCTTTAATAACCTGACCGATTTAGAAAGACGATCAAAAATGTTTTCAAAAAAAAAATAAAAAATCAGGTCCAGTTGCTTTTTGGAAAAAAAACAAAGGACCTTTGGGACAATCGTGACCTGGATGATTGAGAATCTCTGTAGACCAGGGGTCTTCCAACTTGGCCCTTTTATGACTTGTGGACTTCAACTCCCAGAATTCCTCAGCCAGGCACGTGTGCCTGGCTGAGGAATTCTGGGAGTTGAAGTCCACAAGTCATAAAAGGGCCAAGTTGGAAGACCCCTTGCTGTGTAGATGTTGAAGATGGGTGGACTTCAAGGACCAGAATTCCCTAGCCACCCATCGGATTGGCTAACAACTGTGTGACACACATCCAGACAACCCTGCCCCCTCCTAAAGCTGTCATTTCCCAGCTGAGAGAGTGTTGTGTGTTCTTTTGTTAAAGTGCCCCCTAAACTTTAATTTTCCTTCTTTTGCAGTTTGAAACCAGTTATAAAAGAGGACCTTGTTAGAAAACTTTCTGGAGAAGTTACATCTAGCGAGTTTATTGTGAAGGTACCAAGAGGTGAGGTGTGACACTGGAGGGGGGGAGAGAACATCATCCCTTTCCCCCCTAAATCTGTGTTTTTCAAAAGTTGGCCACTTTTCAGATGTCTGGACTTCAACTCCCAGAATTCTTAAAGAGCCGAGTTTACTCGACATTGAAAGGGGCGTGTAAAGGGGGGGGCGCCACCAGGACCAACCGAAAGGTCTGTCCGACGCCACGTGGCTTGCACGACTGTGTCTCACTCCGGAGGAAGCCCCCTCCCACCCCAATTGTCAAGGGCCAGCTGACACTTGCGCTCCCGGCCGCGGTGCGCGCTCTTTTGCAATGGTGCGCTGATCCCTGCGCGCTGCTCGATGCATTGGGTGGCGGAGACGACTTGCCCGGCCCGGGCATGCCTTGCCTGGCACATCCTGGACGGATGAAAACAAGCCGTTTTGCAACGGAAAAGGACGCTTAACTAAGGTTACCGCGTTAAGGGGTGCGTTCACACGACCTGTCTTTGGTTTCTTGCTTGAGGGCTTCACGAACTCAGCCTAAAGGCGCACCCCTGGATTTTTGCAAGCCCGAACGCGTGCATTCGAGTCAACAGGAGCAAGGGTCGTGTGAACGCAGCCCAAGCGGGACTCGGAAGGGCAGGCTTCCTTCTCCTTGCCAGAGGGTTGCATAACGGCCTATCCTCCCTCCCCAAGTCGGCTGCCACGACCGGCCCTCCCCGGGCTGACGTCGGGAGCCTCCACCCATCGCTACATCCGTGCCAACCTCCTTTTGCGCCAGTTCAGTTTCTGTTCCCTCCGACCTCTTTTTTCTTCTCCCCACCCCCAACCCCCGAGACCTCCGCGGGTGCCAGTATCTCTCCCCCCCCCGCTTTCCAGGCCACGCGGATCGCAACTCCCATCGTCCCCAGCCCAGTAAACTCCTGCAACGCCCCCCAACCCTTACAACACGTCCCACCCCCTCCCACCCCTCCAGAAAGCCCCAGAGCCCACCCCACCCGTGCCCTCCGTGGAAAAGGACCGCGCTCCCTCGCCCCTCCGGAGCCGCGGGACCCGAGCGGGGCCGGCTCAGCCCAGCCCGATCGTGTTTGTTTTGCCCGGCCACGCGGTCGCCTCCCTCCCCCCCACCCGCTGCACCCTCCTCCGGGGTCACTCACACACACACACACACACACACAAAC